>NW_026739436.1:1717653-1738698 GCF_022355385.1 Mustela nigripes
ATTGAAAAAGAAAGCCAACATTGGTGGCATCACAATTCCGGACTTCAAACTCTATTACAAAGCTGTAATCATCAAGACAGCATGGTACTGGCACAAAAACTGATCTCTCTGTTTTCATTCACAATTTTAATTTGGGCCTTTTCTCTTTGCTTTTGGATTAGTTTGACCAATGGCTTATCAACCTTTCAAAAAACCAACTTCTAGTTTCATTGATGCACTCTGCTGTATCTCTAGATTCTGTCTCATTGATCTCTGCTCTAATCATGATTATTTCTCCTCTCGTGTGTGAAGTTGGCTTAATCTGTTGTTGATTCTCCAGTTCTTTATTTTTTATTCTTTATTTATTTTCAACATAATTCAACATAATTCAACATTCATTATTTTTTCACCACACCCAGTGTGCCAGGCAATCCGTGCCCTCTATAATACCCACCACCTAGTACCCCAACCTTTCACCCCTCCGCCACTTCAAATCCCTCAGATTGTTTTTCAGAGTCCATAGTCTCTCATGGTTCACCTCCCCTTCCAATTTCCCCCAACTCCCTTCTACTCTCTAACTCCCCATGTCCTCCATGCTTTTTATTATGCTCCACAAATAAGTGAAACCATATGATAATGGACTCTCTCTGCTTGACTTATTTCACTCAGCATAATCTCTTCCAGTCCCGCCCATGTTGCTACAAAAGTTCGGTATTCATCCTTTCTGATGGAGGCATCATACTCCATAGTGTATATGGACCACATCTTCCTTATCCATTCGTCCGTTGAAGGCCATCTTGGTTCTTTCCAGAGTTTGGCGACCGTGGCCATTGCTGCTATAAACATTGGTGTACAGATGGCCCTTCTTTTCACGACATCTGTATCTATGGGTAAATACCCAGGAGTTCAATGGCAGGGCCATAGGGAAGTTCTATTTTTAATTTCTTGAGGAATCTCCACACTGCTCTCCAAAGAGGCTGCACCAACTTGCATTCCCACCAACAGTAGAAGAGGGCTCCCCTTTCTCCACATCCCCTCCAACACATGTTGTTTCCTGTCTTGTTAATTTTGGCCATTCTAACTGGTGAAAGGTGATATCTCAATGTGATTTTAATTTGAATCTCCCTGAGGCCTAGTGGTGATGAACATTTTTTCATGTGTCTGATAGTCATTTGTATGTCTTCATTGGAGAAGTGTCTGTTCATATCTTCTGCCCATTTTTTGATAGGATTGTCTGTTTTGTGTGTGTTGAGTTTGAGGAGTTCATTATAGATCCTGGATATCAACCTTTTGTCTGTACCGTCATTTGCAAATATCTTCTCCCATTCCGTGGGTTGCCTCTTTGTTTTCTTGATTGATTTCCTTTGCTGTGCAGTAGCTTTTGATTTTGATGAAGTCCCCAAAGTTTATTTTCGCTTTTGTTTCCTTTGCCTTTGGAGACATATCTTGAAAGAAGTTGCTGTGGCTGTTATCGAAGAGATTACTGCCTATGTTCTCCTCTAGGATTCTGATGGATTCCTATTTCACATTGAGGTCCTTTATCCATTTTGAGTTTATCTTTGTGTATGGTGTAAGAGAATGGTCGAGTTTCATTCTTCTACATATAGCTGCCCAGTTTCCCCAGCACCATTTATTGAAGAGACTGTCTTTTTTCCACTGTATATATTTTCCTGTTTTGTTGAGGATTAATTGACGATAGGGTTGAGGGTCCATATCTGGGCTCTCTGCTCTGTTCCATTGGTCTATGTTGCTGGTCCAGCCGGAGAACAACACCTGAAAGTAGGGCTGAGAGATTTAAGGAAAATAGAGAGAGACAGCGGGCTCAGGAGGACTACCCCATCTCAGGCGAGTAGCAACTTTATTTCTTCAGGTAACCACTTTTATACAGCTTCAGCACAATGCTGGTATCAATACTAAATCAAATACGTCAGTGAAAAATGAATCAGGCAGGATGTTAACAGGTTATTAACCTCCAAAATTTGTGATAAGGTTCCAAGAATGTGTTTTTTTCTCAAGACAAGTCATAAGTGAATCACATAAAACTACGCAAATGTTATTTTCACCCTGAATAGCCTTTCAGAGTCAAGCCATGTGAGCGTCCCTGCTGGACTTGCTCCAAGTTCCCTTGGCACACAAGGGCGTCCCCAAGTGTGTCCAAGTTCACTTCTTATCCAGACTTCCAGTGCCATAACAATGCAAACAGTTCCCAACACTATATGTCTGATTTTATGCCAGTACCATGCTGTCTTGGTGATCACAGCTTTGTAATAAAGCTTGAAATCAGGTAATGTGATGCCCCCAGTTTTATTTTTGTTTTTCAACATTTCCTTAGCGATTTGGGGTCTCTTCTGATTCCATACAAATTTTTGGATTATTTGTCCAGCTCTTTGAAGAATACCGGTAGAATTTTGATCGGAATGGCATTAAAAGTATAGATTGCTCTAGGCAGTATAGACATTTTAACAATGTTTATTCTTCCGATCCAAGAGTATGGAACGGTCTTCCATCTTTTTGTGTCTTCTTCAATTTCTTTCATGAGTGTTCTGTAGTTCCGAGAGTACAGGTCCTTTACCTCTTTGGTTAGGCTTATTCCAAGGTATCTTATGGTTATTGGTGCTAGAGTAAATGGAATCGATTCTCTAATTTCCCTTTCTGTATTTTCATTGTCAGTGTATAAGAAAGCCACTGATTTCTGTACAATGTACATTCTGTACATTGATTTCTGTACATTTCTCTGTATCCTGCCATGTTGCTGAATTGCTGTATGAGTTCTAGTAGTTTGGGTTGGAGTCTTTTGAGTTTTCCATATAAAGAATCATGTCATCTGTGAAGAGAGAGAGGTTGACTTCTTCCTTGCCAATTTGGATATGTTTTATTTCTCTTTGTTGTCTGATTGCTGTTGCTAGGGCTTCTAATACTATGTTGAACAAGAGTGGTGGGGGTGGGCATCCTTGTCTTGTTCCTGATCTCAACAGGAAGGCTGCAAGCTTTTTCCCATTGAGGATGATATTTGCTGTGGGTCTTTTATAGATAGATTTGATGAAGTTCAGGATGTTCCCTCTATCCTTATACTTTGAAACGTTTTAATCAGGAAGGGATGCTGGATTTTGTCAAATGCTTTCTCTGCACCAATTGAGAGGACCATGTGGTTCTTCTCTCTTTTCATATTAATTTGTTCTATCACATTGATTGATTTGCGAATGTTGAACCATCCTTGTAGCCCGGGGATGAATTCCACCTGGTCATGGTGGGTAATCTTTTTAATGTGCTGTTGGATCCTGTTGGCTAGGATCTTGTTGAGAATCTTAGCATCCATATTCATCAGTGATATTGGTCTGAACTTCTCCTTTTGGGTAGGGTCTTTGCCTGGTTTGGGGATCAGGGTAATGCTGGCTTCATAGAAAGAGTCTGGAAGTTTTCCTTCAGCTTCAATTTTTTGAAACAGCTTCAGGAGAATAGGTGTTATTTCTTCTTTGAAAGTTTGGTAGAATTCCCCAGGGAATCCGTCAGGTCCTGGGCTCTTGATTTTGGGGAGGTTTTTGATCACCGCTTCAATCTCGTTACTAGGTATCGGTCTATCCAGGTTGTCGATTTCTTTCTGGTTCAATTTTGTGAGTTTATAGTTTTCCAGGAATGCATCCATTTCATCTAGGTTGCTAAGCTTATTGGCATATAACTGTTGATAATAACTTCCGATGATTGTTTCTACTTCATTGGTGTTAGTTGTGATCTCTCCCTTTTCATTCATAATTTTATGAATTTGGGCTTTCTCTCTTTTCTTTTGGATTAGTGTGGCCAATGCTTTATTGATCCTACTGATTCCTTCAGAAAACCAGCTTCTAGTTTCATTGATACGTTCTACTGTATCTCGGGTTTCTACCTCATTGATCTCAGCTCTAATCTTGATGATTTCCCTTCTTATGTGTGGAGTTGGTTTGATTTGTTGTTGATTCTCCAGTTCTTTAAGGTGTAGAGACATCTGGTGTGTTCTGGATTTTTCAATTTTTTTGAGGGATGCTTGGATATCTAGTATTTCCCCCTCAGGACCGCCTTTGCTGTATCCCATAGGTTTTGGACCGAAGTGTCTTCATTCTCATTGGTTTCTATGAATTGTTTCAGTTCATCCTTGATCTCCTGGTTGATCCTAGCATTCTTAAGCAAGGAGGTCTTTAGCTTTCAGGTGTTTGAGTTCCTTCCGAACTTTTCCTTGTGATTGAGCTCCAGTTTCAAAGCATTGTGATCTGAGAATATTCAGGGAATATTTGGTATCGGTTGAGTCCTGATTTGTAACCCAGTATGTGGTCTGTTCTTGAGAAGGTTGCATGTGCACTTGAGAAGAATGAGTATTCTGGTTGTTTTAGGGTGGAATGTTCTGTATATATCTATGAGGTCCATCTGGTCCAATGTGTCATTCAATGCTCTTGTTTCTTTATTGATTTTCTGCTTTGATGATCTGTCTATTCCTGAGAAAAGCGTGTTAAGATCTCCTACTATTAGTGTATTCATAGCAATATGACTCTTTATCTCGACTAACAGTTTTCTTATGTAATTGGCTGCTCCCATATTGGGGGCATCAATATTTACAATTGTTAGATCATCTTGGTGGATAGTCCCTTTAAGGATTATGTAGTGTCCTCGGGACGCCTGGGTGGCTCAGTTGGTTAAGCAGCTGACTTCGGCTCAGGTTATGATCCCAGTGTCCTGGGATCGAGTCCCACATCGGGCTCCTTGCTCAGCAGGGAGACTGCTTCTCCCTCTGCCTCTGCCTGCTGTGCTCACTTTCTCGCTCTCTCTCTCTGACAAATAAATAAATAAAATCTTAAAAAAAAAAAAGGTTATGTAGTGTCCTTCCGTTTCTCTGACTACAGGCTTTAGTTTAAAATCTAATTTATCTGATATGAGAATCGCTACCCCAGCCTTCTTTTGATGCCCATTGGCATGAAAAATGCTTCTCCATCTCTTCACTTTCAGTCTGGGTGTATCCTTAGGTTGAAAATGGGTCTCCTGTAGACAACATATGGATGGGTCATGTTTTTTTTTTTTTTTTCCAATGTGGAACGCTGTGCCATTTTATGGCCATATTTAGGCCATTCACGGTGAGAGTGATTATTAGAGCTATGTTTTTATTGACATCGTGTTACCTGTGAAGTCTTTGTTTCTGTAAATTGTCTCCATATATTTCTGTTCAATGCGATTCTTAGGTTTTTTTCCCTCCATGAAGAACCCCCCTTAATATTGCTTGCACTGCCGGCTTGGTAGTCACATACTCTTTTAAACCTCGTCAGTCTTGGAAGCTCGTTATCTCTCCATCCATTTTGAATGTCAGTCTTGCTGGATAAAGTATTCTTGGCTGCATGTTCTTTCCATTTAGTGCCCTTAATATATCTTGCCAGCCCTTTTTGGCTTGCCAGGTTTCTGTGGACAGATCTGACATTATTCTGATGGGCTTTCCTCTGAATGTAAGGATTCTCTTCCCCTTAGCTGCTTTCAGGAGCTCCTGTCTAAACTAATGATTCATCATTTTCAGAATTAGGTGTCTCAAGGTCTTTCTAGATTCTATGATCTTGGGGAGAGACCTTTGTACATGGATGCTGGTTCCATTCTCCAGATGGGGAAAATTTTCATGGAGAATTTTTTCAACTATATCCTCTAGTCCTCTTTCTTTCTCCTCCCCCTCAGGGATTCCAATAATTCTGACATTAGAACATTTCATGGCATCATTTGTTTCCCTAATTCTGTTTTCATGACTTCTAAGCTGTTTATTCCAGGCTTCCTCCTGATTCTTTTTCTCCATTGGTTTGTTGTCCAGATCACTAATTCTGTCTTCAGTCTCAGTTACCCTAGCTTTTAGAGAATTTAGATTTGATTGGAGCTCATTGAGAGCATGGTGAACATCATGGGTTCACTTCTGCCCTAAGTGGATTCACTTCTACCCTAATCAATTCCATTTTGTTATCAGAGGCTTTCTCCAACCCAGCTATTGCCTGGATAATCACTAACCTGAATTCCATTTCCGACATACTGTTTATGTCCATATCCAAAAGCTCCGATGGAGAGGTTCCAGTGTCTGAATTTTTCCTCTGTTTGGCATTCCTCTTCCTAGTTATTTTGGTGAGAGATGGCTGAACGAATGTGTAGCTGAAAGTATCAACTGTGCAAGGTGTCCTGCCGAATGCCTCAGAGCTATCAAGTGTCCCCACCAAAAAGAAAGGAAAAAAAAAAAAAGAAGAAGAAGAAGAAGAAGAGTGAGAGAGAGAGAAAGAAAAGAGAAGGCCCAGCCCAAATGCACCCCAAAGGTAAGATTTATAAAGTAGACAAACAAAAACAGACACACAAAAGACTGATAAAAGTAGATGACAAGAAAAGAAAAAAGAAAAAAAAAAAAAGAATCCAGCCAAAATGAATCCCAAGTATAAGACTTATATACTACCAGAACAAAAACGAATACACAGAAACACTGACAGAAAAAAGAGATAGGAAGATGGTTATAAATGGTTATAAATACTCAGTGTGGGAGAGGATGAATGTATATCTTTGTTTTGGGACTCAACATTCCTGAGATAAAAGGGGATTAAAACTTGTTTACATATAGTGGTAGCATTGATTGGGGAAAGGGGATTACCTTGAAGCTTATCTGTATATGAATAGTAAAAAAGAATAAAATAAAATAATAGAAAAGCAAAAGAAAAACAGAGGTATATGTATCCAAAAAATTCAGGTTAAAAGGTTATTATGGAATTTGATTTACTGAACATCTCATTGTGATGGTAAATAGGCTAAACCGTTATATTTAAAAAAAGAGAAAAGAACCAAAATAGTGGGAGTGAATTAAAAATAAAAGTTGTATCCATGAGGTAGTGGTAGTTGTCCTCTTGTATTTTTGGGGGGTGGGTGGGGGGGAGTTGGCTTTCTGGGGGAAGGGCCTGCCACGTGGTTTTTCAGGGACTCTTGCTAGAGTGGAGTCCTCTTACCCCTGTCAAAGGGGCTGGAATCTGAGGAAACTGGTTTTTCAGGCTTTCTTTCTCTGGAGATTTTGTTTGTTTGATTGTTTGTTTGTTTTTTCTCCCCTTGGCGGCTTTTGGTGGTTCTTTAGAGGAAAGCAAACTGCACCCAGACCTCCATCTCAGAGAGAAGCCACAGTCTTTTCCTCTCTGGGTGCTCCAGGGCACATAAATTCCCTCTCTACTACTGGCAGAGCATGTCCCCGGTAATGGTCTCTGGGGTCACAGGAACTCCTGTTTGTGCCCAAAACCACGAGAAATACTAGCTGCTGTTGTCTGGGCATGTTCAGACAGCCAGAGAGGTCCCAACCAGAGAGCACACTGAGATTTTTGCGCTGGTCCAGGCTGGGAGTGTTCAGAATCTCCCAGTCCTAGAGAGCACTGACTAGAGTCTGCATGGACCTCTCGCAGGGATGTGTGTGGAGTGCGACTCAGACCCTAGTCATGCAGCATGGGTGCAGAGTACAAAAGACTGTGGTTCTAGAGAGCACCAGCTGATGTCCCTTCCAGACTCCCTCACAGGAGCTGCCACCCAGATGCTGTCAGGCAGGCCAGCTGCTCAGGGACCTAGACATGGCTTCCTCACTGCACTTTTTGGTTTCATGCCAGCGGTGGCCGTCCTGGGCCTGTGTGCGCAAGTCCCTGTCCCTCACTGCCCATTTCCACCAATTGCCCTTTAAGATCCTTTGCTTTTTTTGAGTGCTTTCAAGCAGACTCCAAGTTAATGTTGGTCCCCAATGACAGTGCACTCTCGTATTGGGGTATTACTTTCCAGTGGGTCACTTCTGGTGGCTCCCTTCCCATTTTGTTTTTCTTCCCATATCGATCCAATGTTCCCACTCCACTTTATCTGTCCACTGGCATCTTCTGCCCCCAGCATCTTCTGCCGCCATAGAGATCCAGTAGTGTTTAATTCTAATCTCAGGCTGATTTCATGGGTGATCAGAGTGCCTTGGTAGATAATCAGCCCAATTTAGGGGACTGGTTAAAACAGCACCTCCTACTTTTCCACCATCTTGTTGCCTCTTCCTATTTTCAAGTTTTTGAGGAACATCCATGTTGCTTTCCACAGTGGCTGTACCAGCTTGCATTCCCACCAATAGTGTAGGAGGGTTCCCCTTTCTCCGCATCCTCGCCAGCGTCCGTCATTTCCAGACTTGTTAATTTTCACCATTCTGACTGGTGTGAGGTTTTGTAGCTCCCTGATACTGAGTGATGTGGAGCACCTTTTCATGTGTCTGTTGGCCATCTGAATGTCTTCTTTGCAGAAATATCTGTTCTTGTCTTCTGCTCGTTTCTTGATTGGATTATTTGTTCTTTGGCTGTTAAGTTTGCTAAGTTCTTTATAGATATTGCATACTAGCCCTTTATCTGATATGTCATTTGTAAATATCTTCTCCCATTCTGTCAGTTGTTGCTTGGTTTTGTTGACTGTTTCCCTTGCTGTGCAAGAGCTTTTGATCTCGATGAAGTCCCAATAGTTCATTTTTGCCCTTGCTTCCCTTGCCTTTGGTGATGTTTCTAGGACAAAGTTGCTGTGGCTAAGGTTGAAGAAGTTGCTGTCTGTGTTCTCCTCAAGGATTTTGATGGATTCCTTTCTCATGTTGAGGTCTTTCATCCATTTGGAGACCATTTCTTGTGCATGATATAAAGAAATGGTCCAGTTTCATTCTTCTGCATGTGGCTGTGCAATGTTCCCAACATCATTTGTTGAAGAGGTTGTCTTTTTTCCATTGGACATTCTTTCCTGATTTGTTGAAGATTAGTTGACCATAGAGTCGAGGGTCCATTTCTCTAGTCTGTTCCATTGATCTGTGTCTGTTTTTGTGCCAGTACCATACTGTCTTGATGATGACAGCTTTGTGATAGAGCTTGAAGTCTGGAATTGTGATGTCACCAACTTTGGGCTTTCCTTTTCAACATTCCTCTGGCTATTCGGGGTCTTTTCTTGTTCCATATTAATTTGTTCCATTTCTTTGAAAAAAGTGATTGGTATTTTGATAGGGGTTGCATTAAATGTGGAGATTGCTTTACGTAGCATAGACATTTTCTCAATATTTATTCTTCCAATCCATGAGCATGGAATGTTTCTCCATTTCTTTGTGTCTTCCTCAATTTCTTTCATGAGTACTTTATAGTTCTCTGACTACAGATTCTTTGCCTCTTTGGTTAGGTTTATTCCTAGGTATCATGGGTTTTGGGTGCAATTGCGAATGGGATCGACCCCTTCATTTCTCTTTCTCCTGTCTTGCTGTTGGTGTATAGAAATGCAACTGATATCTGTACACTGATTTTATATCCTGACACTTTACTGAATTCCTGTATGAGTTCCAGAAGTTTTGGAGCAGAGTTTTTTGGGGTTTCCACATAAGGTATCATATCATCTGCAAAGAGGGAGAGTTTGACTTCTTTGCTGATTCGGATGCCTTTTATTTCCTTTTGTTGTCTGATTGCTGAAGCTAGGACTTCTAGTATTATGTTGAATGGCAGTGGTGATAGTGGATATCCCTGCTGTATTCCTGACCTTAGCAGAAAAGCTCTCAGTTTCTCCCCATTAAGAATGATATTCGCTGTGGGTTTTTCATAGATGGCTTTGATGATATTGAGGCATGTATCCTCTATCCCCACACTGTGAAGAGTTTTGATTAAGAAAGGATGCTGTACATTGTCAAATGCTTTTTCAGCATCTATTGAGAGTATCCTATGTTTCTTGTTCTTTCTCTAATTAATGTACTGTATCACATTGTTTGATTTATGGTTCACATTGTTGAACCAACCTTGAAGCCCAGGAATAAATCCCACTTGGACGTGGTGAATAATCTTCTTAATGTACTGTTGGATCCTATTGGCTAGTATTTTGGTGAGAATTTTTGGGTGTCTGTGTTCATCAAGGATATTGGTCTCTAATTCTCATTTACTGATGGGGTCTTTGGTCTTGGTGTCAAGGTAATGATGACGTCATAGAGTGAGTTTGGATGTTTTCCTTCCATTTCTATTTTTTGGAGCAGTTCCAGGGGAAAGGTTTGGTAGATTTCCCCTGGGAAGACATCTGGTCCTGGACTCTTGTTTGTTGGGAGAGTTTTGATAACTGCTTCAATTTCCTTGCTGGTTTTGGGTCTGTTCAGGTTTTCTTTTCTTTTTTTTTTTTTTTTCGGGTTCAGTTTTGGTAGTTTATATGTCTCTGGGAGTGCATCCATTTCTTCCAGATTGTCAAATTTGCTGGTGTATAGTTGCCCATAATATGTTCTTATAATTGTTTGTATTTCATTGGTGTTGGCTGTGATCTCTCCTCTTTCACTCATGATTTTATTAATTTGGGCCCTTTGTTTTTTCTTTTTGATAAGTCTAGCCAGGGGGTTATCAATCTTATTAATTCTTGCAAAGAACCAGGCTCCTAGTTTGGTTGATTTGTTCTACTGTTCTTTTGGTTTCTATTTCATTGATTTCCGCTCTGATCCTTTATTATTTCTCTTCTCCTGCTGCGTTTAAGCTTTCTTTGGTGTTCTTTCTCCAGCTCCTTTAAGTGTAGGGTTAGGTTGTATACTCGACACCTTTCTTGTTTCTTGAGAAAGACTTGGATCACTATATACTTTCTTCTCAGGACCGCCTTTGCTGTGTCCCAAAGATTTTGAGCAGTTGTGTTTTCATTTTCATTTGTTTCCATGAATTTTTTCAATTCTCCTTTAATTTCCTGGTTGACCCATTCATTCTTTAGTAGGATGCTCTTTAGCCTCCACGTATTTGAGTTCTCTCCAACTTTCCTCTTGTGACTGAGTTCTAGCTTCAGGGCACTGTGGCCTGAAAATATGCCTGGAATGATCCCAATCTTTTGGTACCAGCTGAGACCTGATTTGTGACCCACGATGTGATCTAATCTGGAGAATGTTTCATGGGCTCTAGAGAAGGACATGGATTCTGTTACTTTGGGATGGAATGTTTGGAATATATCTTTGATGCCCATCTGGCCTAGACTGTCATTTAAAGCCTTTATTTCCTTGTTGATCTTTTGCCTAGATGATGTGTCCATTTCAGTGGGGGTTTGGGGGAAGTTAAAGTCCCCTTCTATTATTGTATTATTGTCAATGTGTTTCTTTGATTTTGGTATTAATTAATTTATATAATTGACTGCTCCCATTTTAGGGGCTTAGGTACTTAAAATTGTTAGGTCTTCTTGTTGGACAGACCCTTTGAGGATAATATAGTGTCCTTCTTCATCTCTTATTATGGTCTTTGGCTTAAAATCTAACTTATCTGATATAAGGTTGCCACCCCAGCTTTCTTTTCATGTCCTTTAGCCAGGTGAATGGTTTTCCACCCCCTCCCTTTAAATATGGACGTGTCTTTGGGCCTAAAATGAGTTTCTTGCAGATAGCATCTCGATGGGTTTTGTTTTCTTAATCCGTTCTGATACCCTGTGTCTTTTGATTGGGGCACTTAGCCCATTCACATTCAGGGTAACTATTGAAAGATATTTAGTGCTATTGTATTGCCTGTACAGTGACTTTTACTGTATATTGTCTCTGTTTCTTTCTGATCCGTTACTTTCAGGCTCTCTCTCTGCTTAGAGGAGAGTGCTGCAAATTCTCTTAGTTTTTGTTCATCCTGGAAGCTCTTTATCTCTCCTTCTATTTTCAATGACAGCCTAGCTGTATATAGTATTCTTGGCTGCATATCTTTCTCTTTTACTGCTCTGAATATATCGTGCCAGTCCTTTCTGGCCTGCTGGGTCTCTGTGGATAAGTCTGCTGCCAAGCTAATATTTCTACCACTGTATGTTACATACTTCTTTTCCTGAGGTACTTTCAGGATTTTCTCTTTGTCACTGAGACTTGTTAAGTTTTACTATTAGATGACAGGATGTGGACCTCTTTTTATTGATTTGGGTGGGGTGTTCTCTGTGCCTCCTGCATTTTGATGTTTGTTCCCTTTGCCACATTAGGGAGATACTTTGCTATGATTTTCTCCAATATACCTTCTGCCCCCTCTCTCTTTCTTCTTCTGGGATCTCAATTGTTCTAATATTGGTTCATCTTATGGTATCACTTATCCCTCGAATTCTCCCCTCATGGTCCAGTAGTTGTTTCTCTTTCTTTTGCTCAGCTTCTTTATTCTCCATCATTTGGTCTTCTACATCACTAATTCTCTCTTCTGCTTCATTTATCCTAGCAGTAAAAGCCTCCATTTTTTTTTAAACTGCATCTCATTATTAGCCTTTTTAATTTCAACTTTGGTAGATTTTAGTTCCCTCATTTCTCCAGGAAGGGTTTTATTTCTCCAGAAAGGGATTCTCTAATATCTTCCATGCCTTTCTTGAGCCAGGCTATCACCCTTGATAATTGTCATGCTGAACTGTAGTTCTGACACATTACCAATGGCCATATTGATTTGATCCCTAGCTATAGATACTGCCTCTTATTTTTAATTTTTTTTTATGGTGAGTTTTTCTGCCTTGTCATTTTACACACATTAGAGTAGATGGGTGAGAGACCAAAATACTGAAAGGGTAGCAATGACCCCAGAAAAATATACAGGAACCAAATCAGAAGAGACTTGGGCCTGGGTGGAGAAGAGAAGAGGAGGGAAAAAAGAAAAAAAAAACTATATATTAGGCTGATGACTAGAACAGAGACATGCACTTGATTTTGGGTGTGTTTTGGCCTGTTAGAAGAAACTACCTCCCAAAATTTTAAAGAAATAAAAACTTATATGTATACAAAAATAAGGTTAAACACGATGAGAGGGTGGAATATGACTGTAAAAATAAGCATTTAAAAAGATTCTAAAAAAGGAATAAATAAGTTGGTTGGGGAGAAAAAAAAAAAAGAGGGAAGAATGTGATCAGGCTGGAGACTAGAAGAAAGCCATGTTCTAGTTAGGGTATATTTTGATCTATTAGAACTTTTATTCCAAAAATTTAAAGGAAAAAAAAAAAAAAACACCCTTATATGTTTACAGAAAATAAGAATAAATACAAAGAAAGGATAAAATATGACAATAGAACAATGAAAGCTTTTAAAAGATTTTTTTAAATGCATTGATAAATTAAAATAGATATAAAATGTTAAAATAGGAATGAGGAAAAATTTAAAAAATAGAACTAAAAAAGTTAACTTTGAATGTCTAAAAGATCGCGGCGAAAAGCCATGAATGAATTCTATGTGTTGCTTTCCCCTAGCTCTGGAGTTCCACAGTTCTCATTGATTGGTGAACTTGGTCTTGGCTGGATGTTCTTGCTGATCTTTTGGGGGCAGGTCCTATTGCAGTGATCCTCAAATGTCTTTTCCTGAGGTGACCTGCACCACTCTTGCCAGGGGCCAAGCTAAGTAATCTGCTCGGTTCGCTCTCAGTAGCTTTTGTTCCTCAAATGCTTTCCATACAGATTTGGAGGATGAGAATAAAAATGGCAGTCTCCCAATCTCTGACCTTGTAGGAGCCAAGAGCTCAGGGGCACACTCCTCAATGTGCCATCAGAGAAAAGCAGTCAGTCCCTCCCATCTCTCTGGTCTCTGGGAATACTTCAAGCTTTCCAGGTCTGTGGCTGAGCATTTGGTGCACAAGCCCCATTTGGAGTCTCTAAACCTGGCAAATTCCTGCACTGTGCACCTGTGCCACTCCTCCTGGAGGAAGAAGGAGGGAGTCTCTCTGTATCTGCCAGTTGTGGGGTCCCTGCTCTTCAATTACAGGACTATGCCTCCAGTAATCCTGAGCTGAAAGCCCAGTCCTCAGCTCCATTCCTGTAGCTGGCTCCCCTGCTCCCTGCTCCCCTGCTCCAATACCTGGGAGCTCTGCCACACCCCTGGTCTTATTGTGTCTCCGCGGGTCCTGAATGCACACTGTGCCTGCAAGGACTCCATCCCCCACTTAGCCTCTGGAGTAACGTCCCTCAGTGGAGCAGGCTTCTAAAAGTTCTGATGTGCTCCACTGTTCTACCACTTGCTGGGAGCCAGCCCATTCCCGTGCGGTCCATCTTCCTGTCGCTTCAGATTCACTTCTCCGCACATCCTACCTTCTGGAAAGTCGTTGGTTTTCTCTTCCTAGAATTGCTGCTATTCTTCTCTTCTATCTCCTGTTGAGTTTGTAGGTGTTCAGAATGGTTTGATAACTATCTAGATGAACTCCTGAAACCTGGTGATATTTTGGTCTCCTACTCCTCTACCATCTTGCTCCTCTATCAAACACTTAAAGAAGAACCAATACCTATTCTTCTGAAACTGCTCCAGAAAATAAAAATGGAAGGAAAACCTCCCAACTCATTCTATGAGGCCAGACTTACCTTGATACCAGAACCAGACACAGACTCCACTGGCTAGAATGATAGACCAATATCCCTGATGAACATGGACACCAATATTCTCACCAAGATACTAGCTAATAGGACCCAACAGGACATCAAAGGGATTATTCACCACGTCCAAGTGGAATTTATTCCTGGACTGCAAGGGAGGTTCAATACCCACAATTCAATGTGATACACTACATTAATAAAGAAAAGACAAGAACTACAGAATCCTCTCATTAGATGCAGAAACAGAAATTGCCAAAATACAGCATCGTTTCTTGGTAGCCCTCCCCCCTCACAATATAGAGGTAAAGGGAACATACCTCAATATCATGAAAACCATATAAAAAGGTCCATAGCAAATATCATCCTAAATGGGGAAAACTGAAAACTTTCCCCTGAGGTCAGGAACATGATAAGGATGTCCACTCTCACCACCATTTTTCAACATAGTACTGGAAGTCTTAGCTTCATCAGTCAGACAACAAAAGGAAATAAAAGGCATCCAAATCAGTAAAAAAGTCAAACTCTCACTCTTTCCAAATGACAAGGTCCCCTAGGGAGAAAACCCAAAGGCTCCACAAAAAGATTGCCAGAACAGATATTCAGCAAATCACAGGCTATAAAACCAATGTACAGAAATCAGTTGCATTTATATCCACTAACAAGGAGGCAGAAGAAAGACAAATCATAGAATCGATCCCACTTAAAATAGCACCAAAAACTGTATGATACCTAGGAATAAACCTAATGCAAGAGGCAAGAGATCTGTACTCTGAAAACTATAGAACACTTATGAAAGAAACTGAGAAAGACAAAGAAATGGAAAAAGTTTCTATACACATGGATTGGAAAATAAATATTGTTACAATACTTGTGCTACCCAGCACAATCTACACATTCAGCACAATCTCTATCAAAGTACTATCAACATTTTTCACAGTGCTGGAACAAGTCCTTAAATGTGTATGGAACCAGAGAAGGCCCTGACTAAGCAAAAGAATGTTGAAAACACAACCAAAGTTAATGAAGTGCCTGACTTCAAGTTCCGTTACAAAGCTGTAATGATCAAGATGGTACTGGCACAAAAAGAGACACATAGATCAATAGAACAGAATAGAGGGCCCAGAAATAGATCCTCAACTCTATGATCAACTAATCTTTGACAAAGCAGGAAAGAATATCCAGTGGAAAAAAGGACAGCCTCTTCAACTAATGGTGTTGGGAAAATTGGGCAGCCCCATGCAGAAGAATGAAATTGGACCACGTTCTTAGACCATACACAAGGATAAACTCATTATGGATGAAAGACCTCAGTGTAAGACAGGAATCCATCAGAACCCTAGGGAAGCAACCTCTGTGACCCCAGCTTTAGCAACTTCTTGTTAGACACATCTCGAAAGACAAGGGAAACAAAAGCAAAAATGAACTATTGGTATTTCATCCGACAAAAGGCAGAGACAGTTGAAACAACTAAAAGTCAATGTGCACTACTGGGTATTTACCACAAAGATAGAGATGTAGTGAAAAGAAGGGCCAATGTTTATAGCAGCAATGGCCACGGTCGCCAAACTGTGAAAAGAGCCAGGATGCCCTTCAACAGACGAATGGATCAGGAAGATGTGGTCCATATACACTATGGAGTATGATGCCTCCATCAGAAAGGATGAATACCCAATATCTGTAGCAAACATGGACGGGACTGGAAGAGATTTTGCTGAGTGAAATCAGTCAAGCAGAGAGAGTCAATTATCATAGGGTTTCACTTATATGTGGAGCATAACAAATAGCATGGAGGACATGGGGAGTTAGAGAGGAGAAGGGAGTTGGGGGAAATTGGAAGGGGAGGTGAACCATGAGAGACTATGGACTCTGAAAAACAATCTGAGGGGTTTGAAGTGGCAGAGGGGTACCAGGTGGCAGGTATTATAGAGGGCACGGATTGCATGGAGCACGGGATGTGGTGCAAAAATAATGAATACTGTTATGCTGAAAATAAATAAAAAATAAATTAAATTAATAAATTATAAATAATAAATAAAAAAAAGTCAATGTGTAGAATGGGAGAAGATATTTGCAAATGACATCAGAGAAAGGGCTAATATTCAAAATCCATACAGAATTTATCAACCTCAATACCCAAAACTGAAAAATCCATTGAACAATTGAGCAAAAGATAGGAAAGACATTTCTCCAAAGCAGACACACTAATGACCAAAGTCACATGAAAAATGTTCAACATCCTTCGACATTAGGGAAATACAAATCAAAACCACAGTGAGATATCACCTCACTCCAGGCAGAATGGGTAAAATTAACCAGTCAGGAGAGAATAGGTGTGTCAATGATGCGGAGAAAGGGAAACCATCCTACACTATTGGTGGGAATGCAAGCTGGTGCAGCCACTCTGGAAAACGGTATGGAGGTTCCTCAAAAAGTTGAAAATAGAGCTTACCCTATAGCTCAGCAATTGCACCACTAGGGATTTATCCCAAAGATACAAATGTAGTGATCCAAAGAGACATTGACACCCCAATATTCATAGCAGCAATCTTCACCATAGCCAAACTGTAGCAAAAGCCCAGATGTCCATCAACAAATAGATAAAGAAGACTTACCATATACCATATATATAATGTGTTATATATATTATATATGTGTAATTATATATAATGGAATACTACTCAGCCATCAGAAAAGATGAATACTACCATTTACCTCATCGTGGATAAGCTGGATGAAGGATATTTTGCTGAGCTAAGTAGGTCGGTCAAAGATAGACAATTATATGAAATTTAAGAAACAAAACAGAGGATCATAGGGGTAGAGAGGGAAAATAAAACAAGATGAAATCAGAGAGGGAGATAAATCCCAAGAAACTCTTAACTCTAGGGAATGAACTTAACTCTAGGGAATAAACTCTAGGGAATGGGGAGACTGGGGTAAATGGGTGATGGGCATTAAGAAGGGCATGTGATGTGACGAGCACTCAGTGTGATACACATCTGATAAATCACTAAATTCTACCCATGAAACTTATAATACGCTATATGTTACCGAACTTGAATTTAAATAAACATTTATTTATTTATAAAGATTTTATTTATTTATTTGACAGAGAGAGCACAAGCAGAAGTGGCAGGCATCAGAAGAGGGAGCAGGGAGCTAGACTTGGGGCTGTATCCCAGGACCCTGGGATCACTACCTGAACCAAAGGCAGACACTGAACAACTGAGTCACCCAGGCATTTCTAAACAATTTTTAAAAACTGAACTGGGCCTTCTGAATCTCATAAAGATAGAGACTAACCAAAATGTTTTCCAAGTTCACATGATCTGGAAAAACATTCAATATTACAACTAGTTAAGGTTTATTGGTTTAATTAAAACAGTCATATATTCTGGGGTTACCAGTGTCAAATATAACACCAATAATCAGCTTTTTCCCACCTGAATTCATTAGTTGAACTCCTGTTGTCAGCTATAGGATGATTTAAAATGGTGGTTAATTTTATCTTAGTGTTTTCATGGGTAATTTGTAAAAGCAAATTGTTTAAATGAATACAAAGTTTAATAGCTTCTAAAACTTTAGATAATCTGAAACTAAGTTAAATGATAAATTGGGTTAAATTTATGGAATATCTAAATGCTTCCAAATGAGACAAGATAGTAAAGCACTGATTATCGAACATAGGTTTATTCACTTTTCTTCTTATCAAAGAGAAACCAAAGATAAATTTGAGACTCTTAGTAAACATGAGTTGGGGGAAATGGGGGAGAGAGAGAAACCGTGAAAGACTGTGGACTCTGAGAAAGAAACTGAGGTTTTTGGAGGGGAGGGGTGTGTGAGGTTGGGGGTGAGCCTGGTGTTGGCTTTTAAGGAGGAACACTGGGTGTGATGCATAGACAATGAATTTTGGAACACTGAAATAAAATAAAATAACTGTACTATGGAAAAGCACTAATTTTTAGCGATAATGAAATGTATTTTTAAATTTTCAAGCTAAAGAATTCTGGTGTAACAGTTTACACATAGTTACTACTCAGTTTTTGCTAGAGACAAGGCTTCTAAGAGTTAAAATTCTGCTACATGTGAGACTTGTAGAAATGATAAGAGAAACAACTATGTAGGAAAAATAGGAGATATGTAAGAAAGATATAATGAATGACAGTACATTTTTACTGAGGGAAAGGAATTGATTTTATTCTTAAAGGAGAGGGGTTATTTAGAAAAAGAAAGTTTAGGACAAACTATTAAAAAGAAAGAAATTTGGAGAAGGTTTGTGAAGGAAATTCTTTGGAGAAGAATTTTATGTGTGACTGAAACTAAGATCGGAACCAATGAGTTGTTGTTGTTGTTGTTGTTTTATTTCTTTTCAGTGTTCCAGAATTCGTTGTTTATGCACCACACCCAGTGCTCCAAGCAATACATGTGGTCCATAATACCCACCACGAGGCTCACCCAACCTCCCATCCCTCTCCCCTCCCAAACCCTCAGATTATTTTTCAGAGTCCACAGTCTCTCATGGTTCATGTCCCCCTCCAATTTCCCCCAACTCCCTTCTCCTCTCTACTTCCCCATGTCCTGCATGTTATTCCTTATGCTCCACAAATAAGCAAAACCATATGATAATTGACTCTCTCTTGACTTACTTCATTCAGCATAATCTCTTCCAGTCCTGTCCATGTTGATACAAAAGTTGGGTATTCCTCCTTTCTGATGGAGGCATTATACTCTGTAGTATATATGGACCACATATTCCTTATCCATTCATTCATTGAAGGGGATCTTGGTTCTTTCCACAGTTTGGAGACTATGGCCATTGCTGCTATGAACATTGGGGTACAGATGACCCTTCTTTTCACTACATATGTATCTTTGGGGTAAATATCTAGTAGTGCAAGTAGAGGGGGAATAAATGAATTTTAAAAGTATAGGAGCGCCTGGATGGTTCAGTCATTAAGTAGCTGCCTTTGGCTAGGGCCATGATCCCAGGGTCCTGGAATCAAGCCCTGCATCAGGCTCCCTCCTCCATGGGGAGCCTGCTTCTCCCTCTCCCACCATCCCTGTTGTGTTCCTGCTCTCACTGTCTCTCTCTTTGTCAAATAAGTAGGTAAAATCTTTAATTTTTTTTTTTAAAGTACACTGGTATAAGTTTGTGATTGGCTTTTCTGTTAAAAAGAGTTTTCTTGGACTGAATTTTGTGTGTACCTGCCCAGAAAACAAAAGTACTGATATTTCCCCTTTTCAGCTGTTTGGTTACTTAAGAGAACTAAAACTTCTCAATGTTGAAGGAACTAAGTTTTGGTTAAAAAAAAACACGTAACCTCTGTAGAATCTCTTATTGTTACTTTGAGCAAACACAAATATTAAGTTTACATAGCATATTAATATTACATATGAAAGCATACAGATTAAACTTTCTGAGTTTTTAATAAAAGTTCTCAAGTACTCAAATTCTAAGTGAAGTCTTTTTGACTGTTTAAGCTGGTTCATTTAGTATGTTAAGGTCCAGGGGAAGGATTGTCAAACAAATGTTAGATTATACTGCTTGAGTAAATGCTATAACTAATCTAAAAATTATATAAAATTCCTAAGGTTTTACTATGTTCTGAAATAACATCATCACATGCAATCCTAATTATTGAAATGTTGCATGTCACAGGAATAACTGGATTTCCAAGTAAACTGCATTATAGCAAACTCTCACCGGATCTTTAACCATGGTGATTTTTTTTTTTTTTTTGGTTAGTCTTTTGTCATTTATAGTTATCATTCTTAAGCTCTTGCACAGTGAGTTTTATCTTTAAGGAGGTTCATGAGGAGGACTTTTGACAAATAAGGTTTTCTTATATCCTAAACCAAAAAACTGAACTGAGTGAGGATTTCCAGAACCAGTGGGAAAACTGCATTCACACAGAACAAAAATCAGTAACACAGGACTGCATAAATGAGAAGGATGGTTATGACTCCTGTTTGAAACATTGCTGGCTCCCGCTTTTTCAGGTTTAAGGAAACATTTCTCTTAAGATATCTACAACTGAGAGAAATATGATAAAATATTCCTTTGCGAGGAAATTGAAACACTTACCTTTTAACCTTATCTGAACTCTCCAGAATTCAGAAACCATTAGTGAGCATTCTTTTTCAAGGCAATTTTAATTATTTGCATGAGAATGTTTTCTCCTTGTAACAGGACATCATTGGAAACACTGATTATTTTACCAAGGTTTTGACTGGATTGTCTCATTTGGGAGAGACATACATAGATTCAGATATGACCAGACAGCTTTAAGGGACCAAAGTTATATTTATGGAGCCAATAGAGCCCCTTGGAAAAATTGGCCTGGTACCTTGCTTACGGAGCTCAGGTGCCTTAACTACGTTCCTGGAGTGTGCAGGAAACTTGAAATATTTGGGAGGCTTCAAGATGAGGAAATTAACCTGAATCTAAAGTATTGCAGGCAAATCTAACAAGAAATACTTGGCATGGCTCTGGTGGTAAGAGACTAGTAAAACCTCAATACAAAAATCCTTATAAAATAGTCCAGCATCCCTTGCCTTTGGCGTTGTTCCGAGGAAGATGTTGCTGCGGCTGAGGTCAAAGAGGTTGCTGCCTGTGTTCTCCTCAAGGATTTTGATGGATTCCATTCACACATTGAGGTCCTTCATCCATTTTGAGTCTATTTTTGTGTGTGGTGTATGGAAATGGTCCAGTTTCATTTTTCTGCATGTGGCTGTCCAATTTTCCCAGCACCATTTGTGAAGAGGCTGTCTTTTTTCCAT
>NW_026739436.1:1758698-1788265 GCF_022355385.1 Mustela nigripes
ACCATATGATAACTGACTCTCTCTGCTTGACTTATTTCACTCAGCATATTCTCTTCCAGTCCCATCCATGTTGCTACAGAAGTTGGGTATTCCTTTCTGATGCAGGCATAATACTCCATCGTGTATATGGACCACATCTTCTTTACCCATTCGTCTGTTGAAGGGCATCTTGGTTCTTTCCACAGTTTGGCGACTGTGCTCATTGCTGTGATGAACATTGGAGTACAGATGGCCCTTCTTTTACTGCATCTGTATCTTTTGGAGCAAATACCCAGGAGTGCAACTGCAGGGTCATAGGGAAGCTCTATTTTTAATTTCTTAAGAAATCTTCACATTTTCCGAAAGTGGCTGTACCGACTTGCACTTCCACCAACAGTGTAAGAGGATTCCCCTTTCTCCACATCCTCTCCAACACACTGTGTTTCCTGTCTTGCTAATTTTGGCCATTCTAACTGGAGTAAGGTGGTATCTCAAAGTGGTTTTAATTTGAATCTCTCCGATGGCTAGTGATGATGAACATTTTTCATGTGGCTGTTAGCCATTTGTATGTCTTCAATGTAGAAGTGTCTGTTCACATCTTTTGCCCATTTTTTGGCATGATTATCTGTTTTGTGTGTGTTGAGTTTGAGAAGTTCTTTATAGATCCTGGATATCAGCCTTTTGCCAATAATGTGATTTGCTAATATCTTCTCCCATTCCTTGGGTTGCCTTTTGTTTTGTCGGCTGTTGGCTTTGCTATGCAAAAGGTTTGATCTAGACATCCCAAAAGCTCATTTTCGCTTTTGTTTCCTTTGCCTTTGGAGACATATCTTGAAAGAAGTTGCTGCAGCTGATATCGAAGAGGTTACTGCCTATGTTCTCCTCTATAATTCTGATGGGTTCCTGCCTCATGTTGAGGTATTTTATCCATTTCGAGTTTATCTTTGTGTATGGTGTAAGAGAGTGGTCAAGTTTCATTCCTCTGCATATACTGTCCAATTTTCCCAGCACCATTTATTGAAGAGACTGTCTTTTTCAACTGGCTATTTTTTCGTGCTTTGTCGAAGATTATTTGTCCATAGAGTTGAGGGTCCACATCTGGGCTCTCTCTTCTGTTCCACTGGTCCACATGTCTGTCTTTATGCCAGTACCATGCTGTCTTGGTGATCACTACTTTGTAGTGAAGCTTGAAATCAGGCAACATGATGGCCCCAGTTTTTTCTTTTCAAAATTTCCTTAGCAATTCTGGGTTTCTTCTGATTGCACACAAATTTTGTGATTGTTTGCTCCAGCTCTTGGGAAAATGCTGGTGGAATTTTGATTGGAATGGCATTGAAGGTATAGATTGCTCTATGCAGTATAGACATTTTAACAATGTTTATTCTTCCAATCCATGAGCATGGAATGGTTTTTCATGCTTTGTGTCTTCTTCAGTTTCTTTCATGAGTGTTCTGTAGTTCCTCGGGTACAGATCCTTTATCTCGTTGGTTAGGTATATTCCCAGGTATGTTATGGTTCTTGGAGCTATAGTAAATGGAATCGATTCCCTAATTTCCCTTTTCGTATTTTCATTGTTATTGTAGAGGAAAGCAATTGATTTCTGTATATTGGCTTTGTATCCTGCCACATTACTGAATTTTTGTATGAATTCTAGTCGTTTGGTAGTGGAGTCTTTGGGGTTTTTATATGGGTCCATATAAAGAATTATGTCATCTGCAAAGAGAGAGAGTTTGACTTCATTGCCAATTTGAATACCTTTTATTTCTCTTTGTTGTCTGACTGCAGTTGCTAGGACTTCTAATGCTATGTGGAACAAGTGTGGTGAGAGTGGGCAACCTTGTTGTGTTCCTATTCTCAAAGGGAAGGCTGTCAGCTTTTTCCCATTGAGGATGATATATGCTGCACGTTTTTCATAGATAGATTAGATGAAAGGTGAGGAATGTTCCCTCAATCCTTATACTTTAAAACATTTTAATTAGGAACAGATGCTGGATTTTGTCCAGTGCTTTTTCTGCATCAATTGAGAGGACCATGTGGTTCTTCTCACTTCTCTTATCAATTTGTTCTATCACATTGATTGATTTGCAAATGTTGAACCATCCTTGCAACCCAAGGATGAATTACACCTGGTCATGGTGGATAATCATTTTAATGTGCTGTTGGATGCTATTAGCTAGGATCCTGTTGAGAATCCATATTCGTCAGGGATATTGGTCTAACCTTTTCTTGTGGGTTCTTTGCCTGGTCTGGGGATCAGGGTAATGTGGCTTCATAAAAAGAGTCTGGAAGTTTTTCTTCTCTTCAATTTTTTGAAACAGCTTAGAAGAATTGGTGTTATTTCTTCTTTGAAAGTTTGGCAGAATTCCTCAGGGAATCCATGACGTCCTGGGCTCTTGTTTTTGGAAGGTTTTAGATCACTGCTTCAATCTCTTGTGGTATCTTACCTCTAAATCTACTTTGTTGGAGACTTTTAATGATGAATAGATGTTCTTTGTCAAATGATTTTTGTGTGTCTACTAAAATGATCACACAGTTCTTTCTCATCGATGTGAAGTATCAACATTGATTGGTTTGGGAATATTGAACCACTCTTGCAACCCAATAAATATCTAAATACATACATACATACATACATACATACATAAATCCCAAATGGTCATGAATTTTTTTAATGTATTGTTTAATTTAATGTATTGTATAATTTAATGGATTTTATTTGATAGTATTTTGTTTAGAATTTTTGTGTCCCTCTTCATCAGGAATGTTGGCCGGTACTTTGCTTTTTTAGTGGTGTCTCTCTGGTTTGGATATCAGCCTACTAATGGCCACATAGAATGAATTTGGAAGTTTTGGTTTCTATTTTATTTTTTGGAATATTTTGAGAAGAATAAGTACTAACTCTTCTTTAAACGTTTAGTAAAATTCACCTGTGAAGCCACGTGGCCCGGATTTTATTTATTGTGAGTTTTGATGTGATTACCTTTTTGTGTGTGTGTTCAGTCTGAGGAGTTCTTTATAGATCTTGGATATCAGCACTTGGTAGTGTCATTTGTGAATATCTTCTCCCATTCCTTCCGTTGCCTCGTTGTTTTGTTGACGGTTTCCTTTTCTGCAGAAGCTTTTGATCTTGATGAAGTCTCCAAAGTTCATTTTCACTTTTGTTTCCTTTGCCTTTGGAGACATGTCTTGAAAGAAGTTTCTGTGGCCTACTTTGAAGAGGCTACTGCCTATGATCTCCTCTAGGATTTTGATAGATTGATTTGTGACTCAATTTCTTTGCTGTTTACAAGTTTGTTAATATTTTCTTCTCCTCCCTTCCTTACTTTCTCTTCTTTCTTTTTTTCTCTTTCTTTTTTCCCTTCCCCTTCCCTCCCCCTTCCCTTCCTCCCTTTTTTTCTTTCTTTTCCTTCCTTCCTTCCTCTCTCCCTTTTTTTCTTTTTTCTTTCTTTCTTTCTCTGTCTCTCTCCTTTTCTTTCTTTCTTTTCTCTTTTTGTTTCTTTCTTTCTCTCCTTCTCTCTGTCTGTCTCTCTCTCCCTTTCTCCTTTTCGTTCTTTCTTCTTTCTTTCTTTCTTTTTTTCTTTCTCTCGCTCCCTTTCTTTCCCTCCCTCCCTCCTGCTTCCTTCCTTCCCTCCTTCTTTCTTTCTTTTCTCTGTTTAAAACCAGCCCCCTTTTATTGGGAAAATAGAGTTGATCCCTCAATCTTTTCCCAGGTGCCTCCCCATTGATGTGAGGGGGCGTCCTTCTGCGCCCAGGCCCAAGGACGCCTGAGGGTTCACTCCATCCCTTCACAGGGGCCCACGTTTGTCTGCTCAGGCCCTGGAGAAGTAGGCAGGCAGGGAGGACAGGGTTCCGGAGGGGGGCTGTAACAGGCATGGATGGGGAGTGAGTGGCTTGCTGGAAAGAGGGAAGGGAGAGGAGGAACACCATCATCTCCTGAGGCCTGGCACTCTCTCCCTCCAAATTCGTCATAAATAAGACTTCACAGGAATAGAGGAATGCCCATCTCCAGGTGCAAACCAGCTGGTTTCTGGCTGGGGAGCCAGGCCTTGGGGGGCACCGCGCGTCCTCCGCGGGCGGGCTGGGCAGCACGGCGCCTGCAGACGTTGGAGTAGTCTGGCCCTGGGGTGGGTGTGCTGCAGCCCGTCTGAAGGTTCTGAGCACTGCTGAGGTAGGGCGGTCAGCTGCGCTTCCAGACAAGGTGGATGGAGCGTCACAGGACACAGCCGGGAGCGAAGCCACCTGCAAACCGAGAGGAGCAGCAACTCCAGGCAGGTCTGGGGGCGGGGGAGAGGGGTGCCGAGGGCCTCAAGAGCTTCCATATTCTGGAGGCCCAGGGGCATGGGCGGCAGAGGAGGGGCCTGCGAGCCTGCATAGTGTTGAGCTTCTCCTGAAACGGCTGCCTGGGCCCGTGGGGTAGACTGCCGTGGGGGACACTGAGGCGTTTCACGGGAGGTGGAGAATCTCCTCTGTGAAGACGAGAGGGCCGCCCTCCTCCCATCCAGGACCAGGCCTAAGCCGGGTACCTGAGCACGGGGGTTCCTTCAGAGGCCACTAGGGCCTCCCTCCAGGTCACAGGGAGCCCAGGAGGGAACCCAGGTTAGGTGGGCTACCGGAGGCCACCGGCCTTGCTCCCAAGATGCCTTGCGCAGGCAGGGAAGAACTACTTTCTGGGTCCACGCACCGAGGACCCCTTCTGGCTCATGTGCCCCATCACGCCCAGGAGGCCACAAAGCCCCACGCTCACCCACCCCCACCTTCCTGTGGGGTTGAGGGGCAGGGAACCACGATCTCTGTCCCGGGCATTGCAGCTCCAGCCCCAGGCCGCCAAGGGGAGGGGGGCAGGAGGAGGGGGGTGGTGGCGCTCAAGAACGCTTGGCCCGGCCCCCGCGGGGCGGGGGGGGGGGGGGGCGGTCTGGCAGCTGTCAGAGCACCTGCAGTTTACCCGCGCAGGTTAGGTTGCCATGCACCCGCCCGCACATGGCCAGCAGCTCGGCTAGCAGCAGCTTGTGCACCTCAAGCATGGAGCGGAAGAAGCAGGGCTCCTTGTTCATGCGGCCGTTGCAGTTCCGGGAGATGCCGAACGTCTCGAAGCCCTCATGCGCCCTAGGCTGCACGCTCAGCACAAGACACATGCGGAAGAAGACGTCGTCGTCGATGGGGTACAGCTCCAGCGTGTCGCCGGCGCCGTGCAGCCGCCGGGCCAGGCCTCGGGCCATGAGGAAGCCGCCGCCGCTCGCGTATAGTGGGTACCTGGCCTTGCTGTACAGAAGCCCCGGGATGTAGTACTTGTCCTTCTTGCGGATGAGCCGGGCGTACTGCAGGACGTCGGTCGCACACGAACAGGTCCTCCTGCGGCTCCGGGTCGGCCAGGAACTCCAGCATGCTGGTAGAGTTGACGAAGACGTCGTCGTCGCCCTTGAAGATGAACTGGACGTAGGGGCAGTAAATGTCAAACCACTTGAGGAAGTGTAACTCCTTGAGGGTCAGGTTGAGGAAGCCGTCTAGGAAGTCCCACTGCAGGATTTCGCCTTACGGCGGGTCCTGGTAGGCCAGCAGCTGCTGGTAGTGGGCGCGCTCCTCCTGCTTGGAGGCGGTGCCCAGCAGGAAGAGGGTGCGCACAGCGCCGCGGCTCCCCGGCTCCTGCTCGCGGTCCCAGGTCTGGCGATAGCCTCGCGGCGGTCGTGCTGCGTGATGACCGACTTGACCACCACCTGCAGGCAGACGGCGCCGCGGCACTTCTCCGGGTAGTTCACCAGCATGGGGATGTAGCGGCAGTGTAGGTAGGCCAGAAACTGTCGGAAATGGGGCTCCAGGCCCTGGAACCAGGGCTGGTGGGTCAGGTTGACGTTGGCTGAGCAGTTAGTGGTGCTCACATCCCAAGTGTGGGGCCCTCGCGGGGCCATGGGGGTGGGGGCAGACACATCCTTGGTTGGGGTTCTTCCAGAAGCCGTTGGGGTTCACCAGGTGTGTGCTGAGGTTCTGGGCCTTCTGTGGCTCCCGGGTGGGCCGCGGGCGCTCTTGCAGTGGAGGGTCAGACTGCACTGGAATACTGTTAAGGCCACAAGGAGGGCCAGGGACAGGTACACGCTCTTGTAGACAGTTTTCTTCCTGGAGGGCTGAGGGGAGGGCGCGGTGGGTATGGAAGGTGGCACGGAGGAGAGAGGAAAGGATGAGTCCCCTGTGACTTGTTCGGAGCTGCAGGGAGGCACATACTCAAGTCACCAGGCACCCCCTGTGGTTAGAGGAGGGGCCTGCTTTCTCTCCCTGCCTGCACTGCCTCTCTGCCAGGACCAGGCGACCCAGGCAAGCCCTGCAGAGTCAGACTGTCTGGGTTGAAATCTTGACTCTGCCACATACAAGCGAAATGACTCTGAATGGGTTCCCCTTACTGTCTCCAAACCGTGGTTTCTTTTTCTCCTCGATAAGGATGACAAGAAGTCAGGGCACTATCTCCAGAGTCTCGCTCCCAATGGGTGTGCAGTCTGGGGAATGCTGTGAGTCTCTAAGGACGACCTCTGGTGGAGATTTCTGCTTGTTCCCCAACCTCAGCAAGCCACCCTGTTTGCTTTCATTTCCCTCTCCAAACCTGGTGAACCATTGGGGTGAAACTTTGGGGTGAACCTTGGGCGGGGAGAACCATCGGGAGGGGCAGTTACAGGACTTGCTCTACAACCGCGGAGCTCAATAACCTGCGGGGACACTGGGGAGAGTCTCTTACGTGGGACCTGAAGAAGCCTGTCCTTTTCCCTTCCACCTCATTCATCTGACCCAATGCAATAAGGCCCACATGGCTGATGAAGGCCTGAGAAGGAGGCAGGCGGCTTCTGGCATGACCGACGCCCTCTTGCCACCGCAACTCCATCTGGGCCCCACTGTCTTAATATTCCTCTTGGAGAGAGAAGGTCCCCCATCTCTTTGGGAAGGGGAAGGGGACACATTCGGATTTTATTTTGCAGGGACGCTCCTTGCCCAGATAGCCCCTACCACACGTATTTCAAAGAAGAAATTAAAGCCTTTTGCAGGAGTGCTGGCAGATCCTGGGCACAGGCAGCGGGGAGTGAGGGCTCCCGAGGACCCTCTGTTCCTCAGCGCACAGCCTCCCGCCGGGGTCTCTCCTGCCGAGACACAAGGGCTGAGGGCTACTGAGGAAGAGGCAGGATAGTAGTGTGGCCTCACCCGGCCAGGCCAAGAGGGAGACGGCCGGGATCCCCAGGGGAGGAGCTGCAGGACCAGGGCGAACGGAAGAAAGAGACTGCAATGTACGTTACAGGGACTCTGGAGAAGCCGGGGCTGGCCCTCAGGATTGACTGGTTGAAGGTACAGGCACCCAGGGCAAGTGAATGTGGAGTACCCTGGAGCGACATTTTCCCATGGGGTCCCAGGGTTTCCCTGTGTATGCGGTTTGGGGAAGACTGGGTCATTCCCAGGTGCTGAGGTGGCTTTTGGAAACGGAGAATCGACCCTCCCAAAAGGGACAGAATGTTCCCGGATCAGGGTCTCCTAGGGGTTTCAGCGAATCACCCCTTCCCCGCCCCCGCCCCCAGTTTGGGAGATCCAGGCTGGAGGAAGTCCCGCGGGGGTCACCCCAGGGGAGGGGATGCGACGAAGGTATCCCTCCGCTCCACGCCGGTCCCCCTGCACGGCCCCAGTCCATTTCTAGGACTTAAGTCCCGCAGCAGAGGAAGGAGAAAGCGAGAGGCCGAGAGGTGGAGGACCGGAGGCTCTAGCTCCCCGGGAGAATGAAGAGTCCCCCGCGGGTGAGGTAGAGGACTGGGGTCGCCGAGGACTCAGGATGCCTTCAGAATAGGGGACGCGACCCAGCTTCCCCAAGAGACCTTGGGTCCCCAAAGCCCGGGGTCCCGGAGTGGGATCGAGGTGCCGAGGGGCCGTGCCAGGGGAGCCGAGGGGCCGCCGGCGAGGGCAGGGCGCACAGGTCCCGCGGATCCCCCGCCCCCTCCGGTTGGTTCGGCCGCCGCTCCGGGTTGGGCATCCCAGCAGTGGCCGAGCCTGTCGGTGCCGAGAAACTGAGGCCAGTTCCGGGACACCGAGCGCATCATCCTCCGATCCGCGGGAGCGGCCGGGCGCCCCCCGCGCCTGTGCGTCTCCTAGACCTCGGGAGGAGGGAGCCGGGGTCCCCGCGCCCCCTGCCTCTGCCCTCGGCCCCACGGCCCAGCCCCGGCCCCCTTTCACCACCGAGACTTGGCGGCCCGGGCGGGCGCGGGGGTCCGGCTCTGGGCACCGCGTCTCCGGACCGCACGTCTGTTAAAATTTTCTATTTCTTCCTGTTTCAGTTTTGGTAATTTTTATGTTTCTAGGAATTTGGCCATTTCTTCCAGGTTGTCCAATTTGTTGTCATAGAGTTTTTCATGATATTCTCATACATATGTGTGTGTGTGTGTGTGTGTGTGTGTGTGTGTATTTGTATTTTCGTGGTGGTGTTTTTTTCTACCTTCTTTTGTGATTTTATTTATTTGAGTCCTTACCTCCCCCCCCCCCCTTTTTAAAAATATCTAGTCAGAGGCTTATCAATATTACTAATTTTTTTGAAAGAACAAGCTCCTGGTTTCATTGGTCTGCTCTTTTGGCTTTTGTTGTTGTTTGTTTATTTCTGTATCATTTATTTCTGCTCTAACCTTTATTATTTCCTTCTTTCTGCTGCTTTTAGGTTTTGTTTGTTGTTCTTTTTCTAGCTATTTTATGTAAAATATTAGATTGTTTATTTGAGACTTCCCCGCTTCCCCCTCCCCCCCTTCTTAAGGTAGGCTTGTATCACTATATACTTCCCTCTTTGGACTGCTTTTGCTTCATCCCAGAGATTTCGGACCACTGTGTTTTCATTTTTATTTGTTTGCCGGCTTTTAAAATTTCTTCTTTGATTTCCCAGTTGTCCCACTCATTGTTTAGTAGCATGTTTTTAATTTTCATTATCTCCATTATTTTAATCTCCATTATTTATGGTCTTTCCAGATTTTTTCTGGTGGTTGACTTCCAGTTTGTAACACTGCGGTCAGAGAGATGCATGGTATGATCCTGGTCTTTCTGAATTTATTGAGGTTTGTTTTATGTGATGTGTTCTGGAGACTGTCCCATGTGTACTTGAGAATGTGTCTTCTGCTGTTTTAGGATGAAATATTCTGAATAATCTATTAAGTACATCTGGTCCACTGTGTCATTCAAAACCATTGTTTCCTTGTTAATTTTCTGCTTAGATGAACAACTCTTATTCTGTTACTATAGATTAGTTTCTTTATATTTACTATTAAGTGTTTCATGTATTTGGCTTCTCCCATGTTGGGTTCATAAACATCTACAATTGGTATATCTTCTTGTTGGATTGTGCCCATTATGATTATGTTGCTTCCTTCTTTGTCTCTTGTTACAGTCATTATTTTTCAAAGTGTAGTATGTTCGATATAAATATTGCTACTCAACTTTCCTTTGACATCTATTTGCATGACAGATGCTTGTTTAACACCTCACTTGCAATCTACAGGTCTCCGTAGGTCTATAATGAGTTTCTTGCAGGCAACATACAGATGGGTCTTTAAAAAAAATTCATTCTGACACCCCATGTCTTTTGATTGGAGTGTTTAGTCCATTTCCATTCAAAGAAATTACTGATAGATATGTATTTACTGCCATTTTATTACTTGTTTTGTGGTTGTTTTGTTTGAAAATATTCTGATCTATTCTTGTCTTTTACTCATGTGTTGTGATCTTCTTTAGTGATATATTCAAATGTCCTTCTCTTTATTCATTGCATATTTTTAGTGATTAAAAAAAATTTTTTTTTAAGATTTTATGTCTTTACTTTTGAGAGAGAAAGAAAGAGAGTGAATGGAGGGGGGAGGCATAGAGGGAGAGAGGGTTAAGGAGGCTCCCCACTGGGCAGGAAGCCTGATATGGGGCTTAGTCCCAGAACCCTGAGATCATGACCTGAGCTGAAGGCAGATGCTTAACTGATTGAGCCACCTAGGTGCCCCATTAGTGGGTTTTGATACATTGGGTTTGTATATAACCTCTTCTGTCTATGCCAGCCTATATTAAGTTATTACTTGTTTAAGTTTGAGTCCATTATTTTCCCTCTTCACAGTTAAGGTATCTGTTATTATAGTTTAAATTCTTTTATTTAGTGAGTAATAATTAGTGTAATATTTTACAGAAACATTCATTTTTACTGTTTTTGTATTTTCCTATCTTTTTTACTGTCACATATGGTCTCTCCTTTTCCCTCAAATGGTCCCCTGTAATGTTTCTTGCAGGACTGGTTTAGTGGTAGTGAACTCTTTTAGCTTTTGTTTTTCTGAGAAACCGCTTTATCTTTTCCTCCTACTTTGAATGATGGCCTTGCTAACAGAATACCCTGGGCTGCAGATTTTTCCCATTTAGCACACTGAATACTTTATATCACCCTCTTCTGACATGACAAGTTTCTGTGGACAGAGCTGGGTATGGCTATACCCAAGGCCAGCTTCAACCAGCAGTACACCCACAGCCAATTCACCCCATTCATAACAAGAGGGGAAGCAGCCCACACAGGGGGTACAACCAGATTCTGGTGGACAGGGAAGATCATAAGGCAGGGTCCTACAGGAGGTTTTCTCATAAGGTCACTATTTTCAAGAGCAGGAGAGGTAGCTGACTTTCCTTATTCACAGAAACAGACACAGAGAGTGGGAAAAAAATAACAGAGGAATATATTCCAAATGAAAAAAAAAAGGACAAAACCATAGCAAGAGACTAAATAAAATAGAAATAAGTGGTATGTCTTGGTCTTAACCTGCTTTTGTTGATTTTGATGGGAATTCTCCCTCCCCTAGGAGGAAGTGCATTGGTCCACACCACAGGAGTCCATAGTTTGAAAACTCAAAAATGGGTTCTGTATCTGAGATAAAATTGCTGTCACAGGCTGGGTGAACACAGAATTTGGGTGGAAACCAGGGACACAAGAGTGATTGACCGCTTTTCTGTGAGGGCTCACTGAAGAGTAGAGGCATGGACATTCATTTTCTGGGATAGAGATTGAGGCACTGCCATTTTCATTCTGTATGAATGCAAGGCAAGTGCAGTTTTGTCAGGGTAAGGACAACAGACTGTAAGGACAATTTCATCAGGTTAAGGACAGCACAACAGGCCCCTCCCTTAGAAGACCACCAGGAACATTCAGCTATCACCAAGTATACTGATCATACTCAACTGCAGTCCTTCAGCTCCTGGGGAAAACAGTATATAGCATTTGTGGCCTTTTATTATTCTTTAGTCTTTGTTTTATTTTTTCTCACTATATTTTTATTTTATCAATTCCTTTTTTAAATTTTTTTTTAAGATTTTACTTATTTATTTGACAGAGAGAGAGATCACAAGTAGGAAGAGAGGCAGGCAGAGAGAGGTGGTTGGGAAGCATGGTCCCCGCCGAGTGGAGAGCCCGATGCAGTGCTGGATCCCACAACCCTGGGATCATGACCTGAGCCGAAAGCAGAGGCTTTAACCCACTGAGCCACCCAGGTGCCCCTATTTTATCAATTCTTTTCTTGTTTTTTTAATTTTTATTTTTAAATCTATGTTATATATGCATAATTTTAAATTTTGGTTTTATTTTATTTTTGGTTTTATTTTAATTTTATTTTTTTGTATATGTATACAAAAATAAAATTATATATGTGTATGTTTTACTTTCTTAACTATTTTCTTAGTTCCTTTCAACAAACAGGACAAAATGCACTCAGGATCTAGTTTAGTGTTTTGTCCTTTTTTACTTTTTTTCCCCTTATTTTGTCTCCTCCTTCTCCTCCTCTCCCCCCCACCCTGATGGTTGTTGCTATTTTTGTATTTTCTGTTTCTTCGGTTCTTTTCTGGACATAATAAGAAGATGGAGAAATTCAACCCAAAAGAAAGAGCCAGAAGGAGTACTCTCTGCCATGGAATTATGAATATAAGATGTTGGAACTAGAATTCAAAGCAACAATTATGAAGACACTACTTGGGCTTGAAAAAAAACATAGAAGACACTGAAGAATCAGTTTCCTATAGAAATAAAAGAACCAAAATCTAATCAGGTTAAAACTTAAAATGCCATTACAATAAAAGATGCAATAAAAAAAACTGGGGATCTAACTGCTCAGATAAATGAGGCAGAAGAGAGAGTTAGTGACATAGAAGACAAAATGATGGGGAATAAGGAAGCTGAGAAAAAGAGGAAAACAACTACGGTCATGAGGGGAGAATTGGAGAGCTCAGCAATACCACAAAGTGAAATAATATTAGGGTACTTGGTATCTGGGGTACCAAAAGATGAAGAGAGGGAGAGGAGAAGAAAGTTGATTTGAACAAATTATAGCTGACAACTTTCCTAATCTGGGGAGGGAAACAGGCATTTAAGTCCAGAAGGCACAAAGAACCCTCCCCTCAATCAATAAAAATAGGTCAACATCATGACATGTAACACTGAAGCTTGCAAATTTCAGAAGAGAAAATCATGAAAGCAGCTCAGAACAAGAAGTCCCAAAAATATTAACTTAAAAAAATAAAATGAAATGAAAAGTGGAAGAATAGGCTATTTACAAGATAGTAAGTCAACTTTTACTTTATTTTTTAAAAAATATTTTATGTATTTATTTGACACACATGCACACACACACACAAACACACACAGAGGGAGAAAGAGCAACACAAGCAAGGGGAATGGCAGGCAGTGGAGAAGCAAGCTCCCTGTTGAGCAAGGAATCAGATGTGGGGCTGGATCCCAAAACCCTGGGATCATGACCTGAGTGGAAGGCAGATGCTTAATCATCTGAGCCACCCAGGCATCCCTGATAAATCAACTTTTAAACACAGCAGACATTTTTTCTGTGATTCTTATATTCTCCAGCTTATTATATTTTCAAAATTCTAGTAAAATATTAACTAAAAAAATATTTGTGTATTGTTAATCATCCAAAACAATGGATTAAGGCCACATGTTGCACCAGAGAGTCACTAGTGATACTTGACACAATAGGACCAATATTTATTTTCTTAAAATTCTTCATAATTAAAAAAAGCTCTAAATAATATAATCCCAATAATATGTAGCTAGCTTATTTTACTTTAAAAGTATATCATGTAGTTTCTACAAATAATGATGATTAAAACAAATGTAATAGGCTAATTAATACAGCCCTAACCAATAAAGTAGTTAAGTGGGAAGTCAAAAAATAAAGAGAGATAAAAGATACTGAGATAATACATTGAAGGGAGGGATCAAAACTATTTATTTATGTATTTTTATGTTAAGTTTTTATTTAAATTCCAATTAGTTAACAATCAATTAGTTATTCAATTAGTATAATATTAGTTTCAGGAGTAGATTTTAGTGATCAACAATTTATACAGCACCATGTGCTCCTCACATGTGCCCTTCTTAATCCCCATCACCTGTTTAACTCCTCTCCAACCCAGCTCCCCTCTGGTAACCATCCGTTTGTTCTGTAGAGTTAACAGTCTGCTTTCTTGGTTTGTCTCTCTCTCTCTCTCTCTCTCTCTCTCTCTAGGATTTTTTTTAAAAAAGCTTTTATTTATTTATTTGGCAGAGAGAGAGATCACAAGTAGGCAGAGAGGCAGGCAGAGAGAGAAGAGGAAGCAGGCTGATGAGCAGAGAGCCTAATGCCGGACTCAATCCCAGGACCCTGAGATCATGACTTGAGGCAAAGACAGATGCTTAACCCACTGAACCACCTAGGCACCCCTCAAGTTTTTATTTTTCATTACTAATATATTATAATATTTAATTTTTCATCATGAATATATTATATTAATATGCATATTAATATAATATATATTAATGCACACACACACAAAACAGGCACAATATATTATATTAGTATATATATTAGTATATTAATATATATTAATATAACATATTAATATATATTATATAATTAATTATATATATAATTAATATATATTTATAAGTAATATATTATTATATAATATATCAATTATGTTAATATATAACATAATTGATATATATAATATTTGTAATATATAATTCATATTTATATTAATTATAATATGTACTATAATTAATAATATAATATATGATCAATAATTAATTATTATAATATATAATATAATTAATAATACAATATAATTATATATTATATTTATAATATATAATGTATATTTATATTAATTATGATATATAATATAATTAATTAATGTATATTAATTATATTATATATAAATATATACACATATGTATATGTGTCACATGTATGTGTATGTATATGCACAAACATGTGTATGTCTTGAATGCATATGTATATATGAACACATGTGTACATGCACTATATGTACACATTATATATGTACGTATATATATAATACGTATATTTACATGTATATGCAGGCATTGTATGTATTGCACATATAGAATAGGTATGTTTATATATGTATGCCTGTTTTATGTATAATATATGTATATAATTACACATGTATGTTTTATGTATGATATATGTATATAATTATATATGTATTCAGTGTTAGGCCTGGGTTTTGCAAGCATGCATCTATCTATTCTGGTGGGGGGGGGAAATGGTATCTGCCAGCACGTTTGTGTGTGTGTGTATGTGTGACACACATATATGACACATATGTAATGTAAATGTATAATGTATGTATACATATTAACACGTATGCAGTATATATAATATATAATGCACATATATTTCACATATATAAATATGTATGTGTATATACACAAAACAGATATACATACATTACATATATACACACATACACACACACAAACACACACATATTTATACTTGGGCTTTCCATATTTTGGCTATTGTTGATAACACTGCTGTAACTATTGGCGATAGTTGCATGTGGGATCAACACCTCTTAAAATGTAGGTTTAAAATGCTCCACAGGAATAACAGATATATTGCAGTCATTGTAAAGTTTTGAAGGATGGCAGAGAATTAAGTTCCTTGTCTATAGATGTTGCATGTTGGACCTTGGCTTAAGTATATATAGTGTTGTTAGTCAATAAAGACGTTAAGTATCAAGTAAAATAACTCAGAAATCTAGACAGGAAATTGAAAAAAACTTGACTTGAAAGCTGCTGAAGAAAATAACTTCACAGTTTGAAGCTGGTTCTTACTTCTGACTAGCCAGGTGAAGTAATTTTCCTTAGTATAAAAAGAGGGTTGGGAAAAATATTTTTTTTAAAGATTTTATTTATTTATTTGAGAGAGAGACAGTGAGAGAGAGCATGAGAGGCGAGAAAGTCAGAGGGAGAAGCAGACTCCCCATGGAGCTGGGAGCCCGATGGGGGACTCGATCCGGTGACTCCAGGACCGTGACCCGAGCCGAAGGCAGTTGCTTAACCAACTGAGCCACCCAGGCGCCCGGAAAAATATTTTTATCTCAATTTTTTTGTGCTTAAGATGAAATGAAATATTCTGTGTTTAGGAAAGATGATTGAGTGGAAGGATCCTGAACTTGTTGCATTTCACAGATACATGTGGATAAGAGCTACATTGCACAACTCTGGAAATGATCCAAAGATTGGCGGAACAGACCCTTTATGGCTAATCATACAGAGGAGGCGATATTGAAAAGGTAAGAGGGGTAGAGGCACTAAGAGAACACAAAGACTAACAACCATAAACAGGGACACCACAAGCAAGGAAACTAAGAAGAGCAGAACCATAGCACAGCTCACTGGGAAGACAAGACGCCGTGATATCTGTTTTTGAAAAATAGTACGGCTTAACCCTATTTTGAAAAATAGTACGGCTTAATCAGCACTCTTAACTCCAGGTGAACTGAGGGAAGTAGGAAACCAATTCCTTGCCCTTAAAAAGCCACCATAAAATAAATAATCCAGACCAAGACACAGCACAGAAGCAGCAGCCTAAAAGTGTGTCAGGTGCACATAAAGAAGATTTACTGATTAATCTTTACTGAATGTGTGCTGGGAGGATCAGGAATCCGCAGATTTCTCCAAGAACAAATGTGCTGGCAGATGCCATTTTGTTTCCCCTCCAACAGACTAGGCAGATGCATGCTTGCAAAACTCAGCCCTAACACTACATCTACCTTGCTACTCCACCCAGGTGATCCTCTGCATGCTCAGCCCAACCAAACTTCCACCCCTGGTAGGCATCACGCCAAAGCCCACCCACCCTGCACCACCTGGCTGGCTCCTAGGCTGGAATGGGTGCCGCTCCAAAGTGACTCCTGTCATGTGAAGGGGAAGAGATAACTCCACACTCTGGATGGGCTGCTTAACTAGCTGGGCAGGAAGGAAACTCTGCCCTTTGGTACACCTAAATCTGTCAGAGAAACTAAATGCAGATAGCCACTCTGAGTGCTGTCCCTACCCAACAATGAGCCTATAGCTGCTGAAGATAGGCTTCTCACCAGTGTAGGGAAAAAACTCTGGCAACTTGTACCCATACCAGGCAGAGCAGATGTGTAGAAGACTGGAATGAAGGTAATCATGGCCCAGAAAAGAGAAGGGCACATGGTACCAAGGACTTCTACCCAAGGCCATTATTTTCAGGAAGTTAGCTGACCTACCTAATACATAGAAACAAATACACAGAGACCCATAAAATGAGAAGTCAAGGGAATATGTACCAAGTGAAGAAGAAAAACTCACAAAGAAGAATACAAAAAGCAGATAAGCAGTATGCCTGATTTTAAAAATTAAGGTAATGGTCACGAAAATATTCACCAGACCTAAGGAAAGAGGAGATGGAGTCAGTATGAATTTCAACAAAGAGACAGAAAATACAAAAAAGAACATGAATTCAAAAATACAATAATTGAGAAAGTAGAAGGAATTCACAGTATATTAGATGGTGAAGAACAGTGGATCAGGTTAATAGAAGAAACAAATTGAGCTGAAAGGGGAAAAAATGTTAAAAAAATGACAATAAGGGAACCTAATGATATCCCCAAGTATAGAATAATTTTATAGAGGGATTCCAGGAGGGTAAGAGAGAGAAAAGAGGACAGAAAACTTACCTGAAGAAATAATAGCTGAATACTTCCTTAATCTGGTGAAGGAAATGGACATCGAGGTCTAGAAAGAAGAGAACCCCTAACAAGATGAAACCAAAGAGGTCCACACCAAGGAACACAGCAATTAAAATGGCAAAAAGCAAGAATAAGGAAAACTTTTTGAGCAGCAAAGAAAACAGTTATGTATAAAGAAAAGCTCTCAGGACATGAGCTGATTTTTCAGCAGAAACTTCACAGGCCAGAATAAAGTGGAAAAGGCCATAACCAGAAGTAAGAAAATAATGAAAGAAAAAAATTTCACAGGTAGAAGAAAACATATAGTGAAGATAGTAGATTAATCACATATAAAGCCAGTATATAAAGGTAAAACAATTATATTTACAAAAAAAAAGTCAAGGGATACAGAAAATATAAAGATGTAAAGTATGATGTCATACATGTGTTAGTGAGGATAAAAATTTATTGCTTTTGGAATGTGTTCAAATTCAAGCAGCCATCAACTTAATACAGACTACTATACCCCTAAGATGTTATATACGAACCTAAAGGTAACCACAAATAAAAAACCTATAATAGGTTTTTGTACACTAACATAAAGAGAAAGGAATCCAAATGTAAGACTAGAGAGCACCACCGAACCACAATGGAAGAAAGGAAGAGAAGAATGGAACTGAGAAGAGCTACAAAACAACTAGAAAACAAGTAATAAAATGACAATAAATATGTATCTATCAGTGATTACAGAAAATGTAAATAAATAAATACTCCCATCAAAAGACACTAGGTGATTGAATGGGAAGAAAAAAGCAATAAGACTCATCTATATGCTGCCTACAAGAGATTTACTTCAAACCTAATGTCACATGCAGATTAAAAGTGAAGGGTGCTGGGGCACCTGGGTGGCTCAGTGGTTTGGGCTGCTGCCATCGGCTCGGGTCATGGTCTCAGGGTCCTTGGATTGAGCCCCGCGTCGGGCTCTCTGCTCCGCGGGAAGCCTGCTTCCCTCTCTCTCTCTCTCTGCCTGCCTCTCTGCCTACTTGTGATCTCTGTCTGTCAAATAAATAAATAAAATCTTTAAAAAAAAATAAGAAAAAAAAAGTGAAGGGTGGAAAAACATTTACCTGCAAATGGAAGCAAAAAATGCCAGGATAGCAATACTGGTATCAGATAAAATAGACATTAAAAAAAGAGAGAGAGAGAGAGAGGGGGGCACCTGGGTGGCTCAGCATTAAGCATCTGTCTTGGCTAGGGTCATGATCCCAGGGTCTTCAGACTGAGCCAGGAAGCCTGCTTCTCTCTCTCTCCCACTTCCCCTGCTTGTGCTCCATCTCTTGCTGTCTCTTTCTTTGTCAAATAAATAAATAAAATTTTAAGAAAGAGAGGTAATGTAATGATAGAAGAGTCAATCAAACAATGAGATATAATAATTGTAAATATCTATGCACCCAACAAGGGAGCACGCAAATACATAAAGCAAATATTGACAGATATAAAGGAGAAATTGATAATAAAACAATAAAACTAGTCTACTTTAACCCTCCAGTCACATCAATAGGTAGACCATTAGGTCAGAAAAGTAACAGGAAAACCATGGCTTTGAATACACACTAGACCATGTTGACCTAATAGAAATATTATTCCAAAACAGCAGAGTATACATTCTTTTCCAGTACACATGGAGCATTCTCCAGGATAGATGACATGTTAGGGCACAAAACAAGTCTCAGTAATATGAAGAAGACTGAAATCATACCAAACATCTTTTCCAAATACAACAGTATGAAACTGGAAATCAATTACAAGAATAAAGCACAAATGTACAAAGACATGGAGGATAAATGACGTGCTACTTAACAGCCAGTCGGTCAATGCAGAAATGAAGAATGAAATTAAAAATAAAAAAAATACACGGGGAAGAAAAAGGAAAACATAAATGTCTAAAACTTTTGAGAAATAGCTAAAGCAGTTTTAAGAAGGAAGTTTATAGTGATTTAGACTTACTTCAAGAAACAAGAGAAGTCTTTAATAAACAAATGTAATCCTACACTAAATGAGCTTGGGGAAAAAAAAAACCCCACAAAGACCAAAGTTAGTAGAATGAAGAAAATTAATAAGGATTAGAGCAGAAACAAATGAAATAGAATAAAGAAAAAATAAAGATGATCAACATAACAAAGATCTGGTTTCTTGAAAGATAAGCAGAATGATAAGTCTTGAGCCAGACTCATTAAGAACAAAAAGGAGCACTCAAGTAAGTGAAGTCAGAAATAAAATATGAGATTAGCATACACCATAGGAATAGAAAGAATTCTAAGAGGATATTATGAATAATTATGTGACAATAACTTGGACAACCTAGAAATAAATGAATTCCAAAAAACACACAACATCCGAAAATGTATCAGGAAAAAACAGAGAAGTTGGACAGATAGATTACTACTAATAAAATTGAATTGGTAATCAAAAAATTCCCAAAGAGCAAAGGTCTAGGACCAGATGGTTTAACAGGTAAATTCTATGAAATACATAAAAACTTAATGCCTAATTTTCTGGAAGTATTCCAAAAAAGAAAAGTAAGAAAAACTTCCAAATTCATTCACAAGGGCACCGTTATCTTGACAAGGGCACCGTTATCTTGATAATAAAAGCAGGCACACTAAAAAAAGAAAAGAGATCTATAGAACAATGTAGCAGATGAACATAGATGCAAAAGTGTCAACAAAATATTAGCACATTGCATCGTTACAATACGTTAAAAAAAATCAGTCCCCATGAACAGGGTATTCCAGGGATTCGAGTGTGGTTCAATATCCACAATCAATCATTGTTATTCATCACATTAACAAGAGTAAGGACAAAAATCATATGATCATCTCAATAGATGTAGAAAATCATTTGACGAAATATAATTCTTTGTGAAGAAAACTCTCAACATAGTGGGATTAGAGGGAACATACCTCAACATAATAAAGGCTATGTATGAAAAACCTTCAGCTAACGTCATACTCATTGAGGAAAAGCTGAGAACTTTTTCCTATAAGATCAGGAAAAAGACAAGGATGTCCCCTCTTACCTCTGTGATTCAACATAGTACTAGCAGGCCTACCCCCACTGCAATCAGATAACAACAACAACAACAACAGCAAAACAAAAAAAACAAGCAAAAAAGCTATCTGTATTGGTAAAAAAAGAAGTTAAACTGTTAAATATTAGCAGATGACACAATACTATACATATAGAAAACCCTAAAGAAGCTATTTTTTTTAAAAGATTTTATTTATTTGACAGAGAGAGAGGGAGAGGTAGGAAGCAGGCTCCCTGCGGAGCAGAGAGCCCAATGCGGGACTCAACCCCAGGACTCTGGGATCATGACCTGAGCCGAAGGCAGAGGCTTAACCCTCTGAGCCACCCAGGCACCCCCTAAAGAATCATCTATTACAACTGACAAATGAATTCATTAAATTTGCAGGACACAAAATTAATATACTGAAATCTGTTGTATTTCTAGACCCTAATAAGGTAGCAGAAAGACAAATTAAGAAAACAGTCCCATTTACAATTGTACGGGAAAGGATAAAATAGCTAGGAACAAATTTAACCAAGAAATTGAAACACTTGTACTCTGAAAACTGTAACACATTGACAAAAGAGAGAACCACTGATGGTTACCTGGGGGACCTCAGTAGGAGATGGGTCAAATAGGGGATGGGGATTAAGAGGTGTACTTGTTATGAGATGCACTGTTTGTTTTAATGAAGTGTGGAATGACTACATTGTACACCTGAAAATAATACATTACTGTATGTTAACTGGAATTTAAGTAAAACTTTTAAAAAGAAGTAGAAGGGGAGAAAAAGAAACTAAAAAAAGCACAAATGTAAAATTACCATACTCATGGAATAGTAAAATTGATATTGTTACAATGTCCATATTACCCAAAGCAATCTATAAATTCAAAGCAAACGTTATCAAAATGTCAAAAAAAATTTCTCAAAGAACTAAAATAATTCTAAAATTTGTAATGAACTTTAATATAGTCACAGCAATCTTGAGAAATTCGAACAATTCTGAAGGTACCAAAATCCCAGATTTCAAATATACTACTACAAAGGTATAGTAATCAAAACAGTGTGGAACTGACACAAAAACAGACACATAGATCAATGCAACAGGACATAAAATGCAGAAATAAACTGACACTTACAAAGCCAGTTAATTTATGACAAAGGATACAAGAACACACCACAGGGAAAAGACGATCTTTTCAATGACGGTGTTTGGGAAAGTGAACAGCTACATGCAAAAGAATAAAACTGGACCACTTTCCTACACTACGTACAATTTAAAAAATTGATTAGAGACCAAAATGTAAAAATCTGAAAACCATAAAACTTCTATAGAAGAAATAAGTAATATTTCTTGGACATTAGCCATAGCAAATATGTATGTATATATTCTGTGAGGCAAGGGAAACAAAGCAAAAAATAAATTGCGCAGCAAAAGAAACCATAAACAAACAAAAAGTCATCTTAATGAATGGAGGAGATATTTGCAAAACCACACCTAGTAAAGATTTAATGTAAGAAGTATATAAAGAACTTATACAACTCAACACCAGGAAAACAAAGCCAAAGAAAACCCAAACAAAAAGTGGGTGAATGACCTGAATGACAGTTTTCTAAGGAAGAGATGCAAATGGCTAATGTACACAAAGACCCTCAATATTATTAATCACCAGGAAAATGCAGATCAAATGAGATATCACCTCACACCAGTCAGGATGGCTAATGTAAAAAACAAAACAAAACAGGAAACAACAAGTGTTAGTAAGGATTTGGAGAAAGAGGAGCCTTGTGCACTTCTTGTGGGAATGCATACTGGTGTAGCCATTCTGGAGAACAGTAGGGAGTTTCCTCAGAACAATTAAACATAGAATACCATATGATCCAATGATTCCATCACTGGCTATTGACATGAAGAAAAAAAACACCAATTCAAAAGATATATGCATCCCTGTGTTTGTTGCTGCCTTATTTAGAATAGCCAAGATTTGGAAGCAACCTAAGTGTTCCTCAAAGGACAAATATTAAGAAAATATGCTCTATATATGACAGAATGTTTACTGAGCGATAAAAAGAATGAAATCTTGCCTTTTGTGACAACGTGGATGGACCTACAACACATTATGCTACGGGAAATAAATCAGAGAGAGGAAGACAAATACCATATGATTTCACTTATATATGGAATCTAATAAAACAAATGAACTTCCCCAAGGGGAAGGAGGGCATAAATAAAACAGACAAAATTTATAAGAGGAGCAAACCTCAAGCTATAAAATAAATAAATAATGGAGAATAAAAATACTGCATAGAGAATATTACCAATAATATTGTAGAAACATTGTGTGGGGACAGTGACTAAATTTGTCATGGTGAACCTTGAGTAGTGTGTAGAATTGTTGAGTCGGTATATTGTACATTTGAAACTAAAAGAAATTTCTTTTTTTTTTTTAAGGGACTAACACACCCTTTTAATATGTTTTTGAATATTTTTAAGGTTTAAAGAGTTTTTAAAGTTTGTAGTTCCTAGTAGGAAAACATTATCTGACTGAATACCCTAATGGCAAACCATTGTAGAATGTTTCAGTTGCATGGAGAGCAGAGGGGTAGGGATTCTCTTCACAGCACCCCAGCTTTCTTCATGAGAAGGTCGGAGGTACACTGGTTTGCGTTATTGCGACATCCATTAGGTGATCGAAGTTGCTTTTCCTTCAGCAAGGGCTTTATTTGTCAGAAGGACATTATGCTTGACCTCCAAATTTGGCTGACAATTTACTGATGAGATTCATAACCTTTGGGTTGCTCTGATATTTTGACATATTCGCTGGGTTCTGGGCCACATCCTGGAAGGCCACCATAACTTCTGGATCCTGCATGGCTGCAAGAACTTCCAGATCACTAAGAATTTCGTTGAGCCCAGACATTCCTGCCATTCCAGGCATCCCCCTGCCATTCCAGGCATTCCTCCAGGAAACACACCTGGGAAAGAGCCATAATGAGTTCCTGATTGTCCTCTGGGTTCTTCCTCCCTCTGGGCTCTTTCTTTCTATTCTTTCTTTGATCTCTCGCCCTTCATGTTTCCACTCATACTTTCTCCCATGTTCAGCAATTTTCTGGGCCCTCAGTTGAACTTTCAGCATTGCACTAGCATCTTCATTATAATCCAGTTTACAAGCAGGGGCAAGATCATGTGCTGCTTCTTCCCAATGGCCCAGAAGTCTGTGTGCTTTTCCTTGCCACTTAAAAGACTGGACTGAATTAGGATTTATCTCAGTAGTTCTGTCACAGTCTCAAATGGCAGCATTTGCTTCTGTAATTTGATGAGAAGTCTGGCTCTCTTGGCATACAGAATGGCCAACCAAGGATTCAGTTTGATGGCATCTGTGAACAAGTCAATGGCATTCTGTAGTTCAGCATCATTTAGAGCATCAATGACAGCCACTTTTTTATCATTTGCCTGATCCATCATTTCCTCAGCTATCTCTACATTTTCTTCTCCCATTTCTGAGGGGCATCGGTATCTGGTTCAATCACACCTTCATTGACAATTTCTCGGTCACTTTTGTCTTGATGGTTCATCCATCTTTATGTTTTCATCCACCTTCTTACTGCTTTTACTGATTTAGTTTTATGAGTGGCAGGTGGTATTTTACCCCCCATGCTCTCCACCCACTCCTGCAGGAAGTGCATTTTCTCAGTGTGCCGAACACTCGGATCCTTCTTATACATTTTCATGAGGGGCCTAGGCTCGTTCCCTTTGCGGGGATCCATGGTCCAGAGGTGGTGGCAGGCAGCAGGCGCTGGTGAGGTTGGGACCTGATTCCAAGTGCGGGTACTAGCTCCTGAAACCAAAATAAATTTCATGCCAATTAGACTTCAACAAAAAAATCTTTGTAGAATGTTGGAAATAAATATTTTAATGATCAAAAATTATGTTTTGGCTGATATATGTAGTATTCTATTGAGTAACAGAAAACTAATGATTAACCATTTTATTCTAGTTTTTAATTCTTAAGGATGTAATGTATTAAATAAACTGCAAACTCTCACAAGTTTCTTCTGTATATGAGTCCTGTGATAGTAAAACGTGCTACACAGTAATACCAGTATGTCCTGTAACATTTTTTTGAGCTCTTACTCCATTGTTATTGACATAGACAGTACACATTTAAAAAAGGCTAAAAGGATGCCTGAGTGGCTCAGTCAATTAAGCATCTACCTTTAGCTCAGATCACCATCCTGGGGTCCTAGGATAGAGTCCCACATTGGGCTCCCTGCCCCACTTGCTCCATCTGCCCCCATGTTCTCTCTCTCCCCATCAATCAATCAATAAAATCTGAAAAAAAAAATAAATAAATTTTAAAAATAGAGAAATTTAAAAAGGCTAGAAAAAAGTCTAAACACTCATTGTGGTTTTCTGTTACTCTTAAGAACAATGGAGAATTCACCTAAAATCATGACTTTTACTCTTTCAAGAACTTTAACTATATATACTGTAACTTAATTATAAATTGAATTAAATTTTACATTCATTAATTATATTTCTAACTGAGAATGAGTCTTGTACCTGCCACAGCATTTCATATGGTTAAAAATATGCTACAACAAAGTATTTATTACCGTTAAGATGTTCAAGATAGGGGCGTGTGGGTGGCTTAGTGGGTTAAACCTCTGCCTTCCGCTTGTGTCATGATCTCAAGGTCCCAGCATCCAGCCCCGCATCAGGCTCTCTGCTCAGCGGGGAGCCTACTTCCCCCTCTCTCTGTCTGCCTGCCTCTCTGCCTGCTTGTGATCTCTCTCTGTCAAATAAATAAAGTCTTTAAAACAAATAAAAAGATGTTTAGGATAATAAGCAACAAAAATTTTTTATATAGCCTAGCAAATAACTTTCTATGCTTAACAAGAGGAGAAAATCTATAAGAGCATAAACAGAATGCCAAAAGCTTGTGGTATAAAACTGTCACTAAGTGCACTACCATTACTTTTCATTTTGATAAATTTTTAAATTATATTATTAGATTTTCAGCTAAATTAGAAATATTTGTCAAACTATGGGGAAGAAATGATACTTTTCCAGTATTGAATTTTTAGCAAGAACAAGATTCACTCAGTTTCATAGACATCTATAGAATTTGTAGTGTTCTATTTAATTGTTCTTTCACAATTATTCACAGATATTTGGTATTTTCTACTGTGAGAGGAATCTCTTCCATAATAGAATAAAACTTCTCTTCAGTATAATAGTTCTTTTAATATAATACACACAAAAAAGCACTTTTTTAAAGTTAAGCTACACACCCAGTATGGAGATTCTTAAGACTAAATATGTATGATTCACATTAGAGACACATAGTAATGTGAGTAATTATTAACATTGTGAAAAGTATAAAATTTATCATTTTAATAGGATATTTTTATTACAATTAGTTTTTGGAATAAATATAGATTCACATGGGATTGTAAGAAATATCAGACACATTACATAATTTTCCTGTTTACCCACTAATAATCCTTGCAAGACTGTAGTATATTTTCAAAGATAGTATACCGATTCTGATACAGTTAAAAAATATTTCCATCATCACGAGGAGCCCTTTTTTGACCTTTTTTGACTGCAACTGTCTCCCTCTCATCCCTAAACCTTCTTTAACATCTAGCAATTGTTATACATTTCTCTAATCTGACATTTCAAGAATATTGTCTTAATGGAATAAAACTGTATGTAACCTTTGGTTCTTTTTTTACTTAACCTAATTCCCTAGAGATACAGCCAATTTTTGTATACAATAAATGATACATTCCTTTTTCATTGTTGAGTAATATTTCATGGTGGGGATGAACTATGTTTTATGTAGCTTTTCACCCTGTGAATGATGTGAATGAATAGTTGAGTACATTATTTTTAGTTTGGGCCTGTCATGAATAAAGATTAATAATTAGAGGTTCTGTGAACAACAAATTTTTAGTCCTCTGGGTAAATGCCCAGATAAATTCTTTTTCCTTTATATAGTACAATTTTGGGGCCTCCAATTTTGGTGTTTTATTTTCATTGAGAATTTGAAATGTTACCTTGATATAAATGTTATTATTTTCCTTGTATATGTAAACATTTCAAACTTCAGGTTACTTTTCCCTGGCTGCTGCTTTAATTAAGGCTTATGTTAAAGTGATTTGTTACAGTTTTATCCCTCCTTAGGAATATCTGTTTACTGGTGAATGAGTTCTTCATGGTGTGACTTTCATATTCAATACTTATAAGAATGAATATATGAACCATACTAACCTCCTACAAGTTGACACTTGACTTCTTGGTGTTCTGTACCATTTCCCCCCTCCCCCGCAGTATTTGTTTTTTTTTTTTTTTTTTTTTCTTACAGACAATTAGGCACTTAGCTTTCTATTCGATTTTCAAATTATTATTATTTTTTTGTCTTGGAATGATCTTACCCTCTTTTGTGTCTGACTTTGAATTTCTGCTTAAATTCCCTTAATGTAAGAAATTTTACTTTTACTTAAAACCCACTGACAAGGACAGGTTGCTCTAGCTGGGCCACTTACTGCTTTCCCTTTTAGTATTCTTCTTAAAATGTCAGTTTAACATTAAACTGAATAAGTTTTGTCTATCTTTCCATAGCCCCATTGGGCATAGACTTTTGTCTGTCTCATTTATTGCTCAGTCACCAGTATCTGGGAGGGAGTATCTCATTTATAAAACCACAATTAAAAATCTGTATAATTTTTTTGGACAAGAATTGATGACCTTTAAAGAATGTATAAATGTCTAGGGGCGCCTGGGTGGCTCAGTGGGTTAAGCCACTGCCTTCGGCTCAGGTCATGATCTCTGGGTCCTGGGATCGAGTCCCGCATCGGGCTCTCTGCTGGGCAGGGAGCCTGCTTCCCTCTCTCTCTCTCCCTCTGCCTGCCTCTCCATCTACTTGTGATTTCTCTCTGTCAAATAAATAAATAAAATCTTAAAAAAAAAAATAAAGAATGTATAAATGTCTTAAGTATCACTTATTTTGCTTGGCACAGATACTCATTTTTTGTGAACTGAATGAAAAAGTGTAGTTTTTAAGCTGCTAAATAGGATTTAATAAATCAGAAAGAAAATTTTCCATATTTTATGGCCACTGGGTACTAAGTACTAAAGATACATGTTAAGAATATGATTTTTCATGCACCCCATCAAAAACTTTTTGTTTTTGTTTTTGTTTTCCCTGTCAATGCACAGAGGAAGAAATGCCTTTAGAACTCCATTAAAAATAGCTATGTGAGGGCTTAGGGGGCTAAGCCTCTGCCTTGGGCTCAGGTCATGGTCTCAGGGTCCTGGGATCCAGCCCGCATCACACTCCCCGCTCAGCGGGGAGCCTGCTTCTCCCTCTGCCTGCCACTCTGTCTGCCTGTGATCACCCTCTCTGACAAATAAATAAATAAAATCTTTAAATATAAATAAATATGTATATATTTTTTAATTTAAATTTTGTACAGTACAAGGGAGAAGAAGGGGCTAATTGGTTAAGAGTATTTAATACTGTTTCTTAGCTATTATTTACCACCCCAGAAACGAAGCAACTAGCCTATGTTTCCAGACCTCAAAACGTATAACTTTTTAAAATACTTTCCCAGAGCCTAAGGGTCAAATTCTTGACATACACAGGTGAATTCAACTCTCCACCTACAAGTAGCCTCCCCGGGGCCCTTCCACTAAGTCATTCAGAATCAAAGTAAAGACCATCCCAATTCCATAACTGGGGCTTCTGATGACAAGGGAAAATCCAAACCCAAAGGTGCAGGACATAAAGATATTCAGGGAGAATAATTTTTCCTAATTACATGAGTGTTTAATGGTTTGGAACTAAACTCACCCTGTTATTACTAAAGCCTTTGAGCAAAGGCTCAAATCTAATGGAAGGCATTAGATGACTCCTTCTCCATCACATTTAGGATGATGCAATGGGTCTATCACTTCCTTAATAAACATAGTACCCCCAATGATCCAGATTAATTTCCAATTCTGAGAAAGGCCTGGTAAATCCCACATCCAGAAAATTCTGTTCATGGAGAGATCTCTCAAGTTATAGGTACACACTCTTCCACATTGTGAGGACCTCTCATACCATTCAGGAGGCTCTTGGTGGAAACAGATATGTGGCCTTACATGAAGGAGATGCTCACAAGACTCAGATTTTATAGTATTAGGGCCAGAAACAGAGTCAGTCCTCAGTGCAGGCCTACATTCTAACATACAGAGAACCCTCCTACCCTGGGTCCCATGGCCACCATGCCATCCCAGTCAGGAAACAAGGGCTAGGACAATTGTAGAGAGCAGAATGACTTACACTGGCCGCTTTAGCAACAGGGGATCCTTAGTGAGCTTATATGTGGACAAGCTCCTCTGTAACAAGTGATCACCTTGCTACAGAATTCAATCTCATGGCCCAGAAGTCTACAAAATTGTAAGACTCCCTCTTCCTGAAACAACTTCCCCAAACTAAGGGCTTTACCAGCCCCAGGTCATTACTGTAGAGCATTGCTTGCTCCATTTCTGGGGAATAATCACCAATTTACAACTTGTGGTCCACGGGGACAAAATAAATAATGAGATAATAATTCTTACCTGTAATTGCATGGAGAAGCCTAAGTCACAGTACTTCTAGAAAACCCTTCTAAAATCCCCCAAGGGAACCTCCTATGGTCAACACAGGAAGGAAAACTGTAAAGGGAGTACAAATTAAACTATATGCATCTATTGGCAAAAACAGTTCACAATGGCAGTGGATCCTGGCCTTCTTAACACACGAAAAAGGCACAACCTTCATTAGCAATGAAGAATCCAAAAAAGAAATTAAGAAAACAATCTGAATGAAAAAGAAAATCCCAAGAATTAACAAAATAATTGAAAGCCTTGTGTAATGAAAAGTATAGGATATTCCTAAAAGAAAAAAGACATAATTTAATGAAGATATATTGGTGCTTATATACTGGAAGAATTAATAGTTATGATGTAAATACTACACAAAGATGCCCAGAGATTGAATACAATCTGTCTCAAGATCTTAAAGCTGTTTTCGACAAAAATAGAAAAATCCATCTGAAAATTCACATGGAATATCAAGGGACCTCAAATAACCAAAACAAAAACAAGATTGGACACACAAGTTTTGACTTCCTTGGTGTTAGTTGTGATCTCTCTGTTTTCTTTCTTTTTTTTTTTTTTTTAATTTTTTATTTTTTATAAACATATATTTTTATCCCCAGGGGATAAAAATTCACAGGTCTGTGAATCACCAGGTTTACACACTTCACAGCACTCACCAAAGCCCATACCCTCCCCAAGGTCCATAATCCCACTCCCTTCTCCCAAACACCCTCCCCCCAGCAACCCTCAGTTTGTTTTGTGAGATTAAGAGTCACTTATGGTTTGTCTCCCTCCCAATCCCATCTTGTTTCATTGATTCTTCTCCTACCCGCTTAAGCCCCCATGTTGCATCACCACTTCCTCATATCAGG
>NW_026739436.1:1788365-1796924 GCF_022355385.1 Mustela nigripes
AGGTTCTTTCCATAGTTTGGCTATTGTGGACATTGCTGCTATAAACATTCAGGTACACGTGCCCCTTTGGATCACTACGTTTGTATCTTTAGGGTAAATACCCAGTAGTGCATTTGCTGGGTCATAGGGCAGTTCTATTTTCAACATTTTGAGGAATCTCCATGCTGTTTTCCAGAATGGTTGCACCAGCTTGCATTCCCACCAACAGTGTAGGAAGGTTCCCCTTTCCAGGAAACGTACTCTTAACCATGGAGAACAGATGGTTACCAGGTGGGGGAGGGGAGCGGTTGGGAGGTTAGATGGGGGGAAATAGGTGGTAGGGATTAAATATTACACTTATGATGAAAACGGATTTTTTTAAAGATGCTAATTCTTAAAATTAAAAGAATTTTTTATTTCTTTTAGCCACTGGAATAATTTTGAGTCAGAAAACAGGATGAGGTATGGAATTAATTAATCACTATGTTGTATATCTGAAATTCATATGACATTGTATATTAGCTATGCTGGATTTAAAACATTTTAAATACCTTTTTGAGAATTCTAACACCTATGTCTTAACAAAGTCTGATTTTTATGATTTCCTTGTCTCTTGTGCTTTTCCCTTGTCTGTTGGAATGCCAGGTAAATTCTTTGTTGAAAGCCGGACATTTTATATGAGGTAATGGGTACTGAATTAAATAAGCCTTTAGTGTGAGGATTTGTGATTATCTGGCTAGGAACAGTGCTATTTAATGTTTGCTGTAGTTATAAGTACCAAAATCTTAAAATTCCCCTAGGGACCTTGTGTTATCTCCCCTCTTCACTTTGGGTTTCCCTAAGTACACCTCATCAGATAAAGTCTTTGTCTTGAAGCTCTTTGAACTGTAATTCACTGTAGTTACATATTTTGTTTATGTAGTGGTAAACTAGGGGGAAGGTGCTACATTCTATGATATTATTTGTGGTCCCATGTCTCAAGTATATGACCTTCACAACTACTATTCTGTAATACAGTTTTTATTTCCCCCTTAGCTAAGACAGAGAAGCTAGAACATGCAGGAAGGTAAGCAGTGCACTTCTTTCAGCTCTGATAAGACTCTGGGAGCCTTTCCCCTTACCACATAGGGCTTTGGTATTGACAACTCTTTGGGCTTATCTCACAGTGTTTGCTGTTTGTCAGATATTTATTATGAGAACATGGTAGGGATGCTGGAGATAAACTCATAAAGCATCAGTTCACCCTTAAACTGTGACCTCCAGGAGTTTCTCATTCTCATACTGGTCCACATTCAATCTCCAGCAAGTCATTAAAATTGCCACTTAAGTGTTCTTACCAGTTAATGGATCTAGCAGCTTTTGCTCTGCGTAAGCACACACTGGCTATTACTTTTGAGACTCCTATCTCTCTTCAGATTCTCGGGTGATGGTTTGTCCTATAATCAGTTTTCTAATGGAGGTCCAAGAAAAGAAAATGTTTTTCGGTTTATTCAACTATTTCTTGTTTTAAGGACAGTATTGGTGACTTCCAAACTCTTTAGAGGTCAGAGCTGATGGTGGAATTCTATTACTTCTTTATGCAAATTTTATCTTATGTTATTCTTCCCAGGTCATTTCTCTTGAGGAAATAAGACTATTTTTTTAATTGAATGACTGTAGTTACATTTACACATAAATCAGGTCTGACATTAGCAGAGTTGAAATAATAAAACAAGATGATTTTAGAAAATGAAGCAAGTATTGGAATGGTTTCAGAATTCTAATAATGGGACCCTCAGAATCAAAAATTCATTTTCCCCAATACATCCATTCCTCCCCATGAAATGTTACATAAAGGCTACCTTGATATGGGGCTTTAACTGATATAACCTGAAAGTTTAAGAACAAAGTATTACAGGGCTTTAAGTGATATAACCTGAACATTTAAGAACAAAAGTATCTTGTAATAGCTCCTTTTTCTAACTGATTCTTTGAGGTAAGAGGAAGACAAGGGGAGTTAGAGAGGAGAAGGGAGTTGGGGGAAATTGGAAGGAGGTGAACCATGAGAGACTATGGACTCTGAAAAACAATCTGAGGGGTTTGAAGCGGCGGGGGGTGGGAGGTTGGGGTACCAGGTGGTGGGTATTAGAGAGGGCACGGATTGCATGGAGCACTGGGTGTGGTGCAAAAATAATGAATACTGTTATGCTGAAAATTAAAAAAAAAAAAGTAAATCTGTTTCTTTTTTTTTTATTCTACCACACCTCCAATGAACTTGTAAATATTCTATGGCTCTTTTAAAGGTCACATCATATGCCACATACTATATTACACCACCTCTAACAACCTCAAATAAAAATAACTTCTCCCACCGATTCTTTAATTATTACAGTGGTGCACTCTCAACAGTTAACACCGGATCACAAGAGCCAAGTGTTAACATGCTTCTCTTTCCAGTTCCAGATTCAGTGACATCATATGGGTAGAGAAATCAGCTACTGTAGGAACACTTACACGACTAATTTGGCAAACGCTACAAAACAGGGTCTTTGTTTTCTCCTTAGAAAGCTAGTTAGACATTTACCATCACATCATCATGAGGATCTGTGTAGATGCATACATGGATGGACGGTGGCTGGGGGAGGAAGGAAGGAGTGAAAGAAGGAGGTGGAGAAGGAGGGAAGAACTGTTTATGGACTTTATGTTTTAGTGTGCTCTGTGGTGTCTCGAGATTAGATGTTGCAGGCCAATGTTACTTGTAATCCTGGTTATCCATTACATCTATTTAACTGGAGAAAAACTGGGCCCTTATTTCATTCTTGGTCATTTGGGAGCAGCTTAGTTTTCTCTTGGTACCAAGAGCAGACCTGAACTAGATAAATCAGCATATTGGTTCTCTCTGGCCACGGTGATGATTCAAGGGTAATCATTTGACATAAACTGATTTTATCAAAGCCAATAAATAGTGGACCTGAGACTTTAGTTGGAGGTCTTGGAACAGCACTCTCATTTCAATGAGGTCCTAGGTTGGTAGATACGAAGTTTAAAACTTCTGGTGGTCATTTAGCCAAAGCAGAGGTAGACCTCTCTATGAATAAAGTTAACAAAGAGAAATGAAGAACAAAAAGATGAAGAGAGATCGATATTAATGAACTGGAACTATACTCATGTCACATGACATTTCACGTCCGTGAGCTAGGAGCTTTTGTTTTTGTTTTGTTTTGTTTTAAATACGCACTAGTTTTTAATTTGGATTGGGTTTCTGTCACTGGCCACCAAAAGAGCCCTCACTAATGTAGTAAATAAAATATGTTTTAAATATTATTATAACCCTACATCAGCATAATGCCTTGTTTCTAAAGAGGCTCAATGATTGTAAGTATGAAACTATTGAGACTATACCAAAATAAAAGGATAGATCTAATCAGGGGTTAATAATTAAAATATATGAAGAAGTTACACAAATCAACAATAAAAATAAACAACCCAATTAAAAAATAGGCAGAGGAACAAGAAGGACATTTTTTCCCCCCAAAAATGGCATATAGATGGCCTATACCACTATGAGAATATAAATTTTTGTTATTTGCACCACTCAGGCTGTGGTATTGTGTCATCATGGCACTGGTAAACTAACATAAAAGTTTTCTAATTAAGAGAGGTCCTAGGACATTGGGGAGGGCATGTACTATGGTGAGTGCTGTGAAATGTGTAAGCCTGATGATTCACAGACCTGTACCCCTGGGGCAAATAACACATTATATGTTAATTAAAAAAAAAAAAAGAGGGGTCCTAAGAAAATTTGTTGTAGGGAGAAGAAATGTAGTGGATAGTAAGAAGGTGTTACTGACCTCTCTTTTTCTGGTATTTGTTGGTTTATAATTATAAAATTAGAGACCGTGTATAAATTTAGTTTGATTTTCATTGATGGTGCTTTTCAGACCTCAAATTGAATTGTACTCACTAAAATGGGAATGAGAATTCATTAGGGAGCATGGAAGGTAGAGCTCATAAATTATGTCTGAAAGGAGTACTGGTGGAAATAAATCTGTCTTGTTCAGATTGTTCAGAAAGCTAGTTATGCATGCAGTACTGGCACCTTTGGTATTACACATAGCTACACATGTCACCCATCTCATTGCATATGCTCCAAGACATGTGATGGTTTTCTTTATGGCATTACTGTTTTTTTTTTAAAAAGAACTGCTTATGTTTTGACCCAGAATATAGTCCCCAGTCATCAGCATCCTAGACTAGGAGAGGAATATAAATATTGTCTACATTTTCTTTTGCCTTTATTTTCTAAAACTAGAGAAAAGCATAATTTCAAAATTCTGACATTTCTTATTTTCTGTATTGCCTTTTCTTTTGGCAGATCATGTCATGACCATTGCTTCTTTCTCAGGGTGTGTGTGTGTCTATAAAAGAGACTGAGATGAATAGAGACAGAATTAGCATATTTAAATGTTCTCTATTTCAAAATTAACTTTGACCAATAGAAGTATTTAATGGGCCATATGGATGGCTCAACAGAGGAATTTAATTATCTGTTTAATCTTGGCTCAGATACTACACAATTTCAATCAATAGATTGCACTTATAAGTCATAAACATCTGATAATGCAATTCCAACATTAACTGACTTGGGTGTTTCAGTGCATTTGCCACCAGACATCCGGTACCACCTGCCAATACTACTGACATATTGAGTTGGCATTTTACTTAACTAGTTCTTATGCTTCTTAGTGTGAGAATATGAGCTATTTTCCTAGGAGATCTCCTTTGGAGAATGTAACATGAATAAGAGGCTTGAAATGTTTTATTTTTTTTTTAAGATTTTATTTATTTATTTGATAGACAGAGATCACAAGTAGGCAGAGAGGCAGGCAGAGAGAGAGGAGGAAGCAGGCTCCCTGCTGAGCAGAGAGCCCGATGTGGGACTCGATCCCAAGACCCTGAGATCATGACCTGAGCCAAAGGCAGAGGCTTAACCCTCTGAGCCACCCAGGCGCCCCTTGAAATGTTTTAAATACCAGGATATCGCTGGAATGGTGCAGAGGAAAATAATCAGAATTTAAATAAAGGAAATAAGCAATATATTTATGGTAATTATATGAGGGGGGGGATAAATGAGGATGACTAAGCCAGAGAGCAGTTAATACCAACCAAAATATGATCAGTGTAAAGCAGTTTGCAGGAAAATCCTAAAAGGAGTGTAACAAAAGTTATCCCTGATTGTTTGATGAAGCTAACCTTGTTAGTATTCATGTAACCCTTAACTGAGCTTCATTTAAATCCATTTACAAATACTCATTCTGCTTACATTTATATCACATTAATGTATGTAGTGTCAGTGATCATAACAACTGAACAGAAGGCAAATACATCAAGTATCCCACACTTGGTCATCAAATTTAGGAAAAGAACTCACACTGCAGCATAAACTACCATCTGTTTTTGAAACCCTATGCAATGAACTCATTCATTTGCTTGGTAAGTTTGAGCTTTATTTACCTTCCCTTAGGGTTTGTTTGTGTGTTTGTTTGTTTTTTAAATATTTTATTTATTTATTTGTCAGAAAGAGAAAGAGAGAAAGCACACAAGCAGGCAGAGAGGCAGGCAGAGGGGGAGAAGCAGGCTCCCCACCGAGCAAGGAGCCTGACGCGGGACTCAATCCCAGGACCCCAGGATCATGACCCAAACTAAAGGCAGCAGCTTAACTCATTGAGCCACCCAGGCATCCCTACCTTCCCTTAGAAATGTGTTAGGGTTATAGGGACTTAGGGTTATAGGGACTTCCTTGCACGGCTTGCTTCCTATACCAGTTGTGGTTGGCCTAAATATGGCCCCCCAAAGATAACCATATTAAATCCCTGGAACCTGAGAAGGACACCTTACTTGAGAAGAGGGTCTTTGCAAATATATTTAAGGATCTTGAGATGAGAAGATAATCCTGCCTTATCTAGATATATATAGAAAGAGACACCCAATATAGATAAGATACACACATAGAAAAGAAAGCAGCGTGCAAACAGTGGTAGAGAATGGAGTGATGTAGCCACAAGCCAAGGAAGCCAAAGAATGTTAAGTGGTACCAGAAGCTGAAAAAGCCAAGGAAGGATTCTCTGCTACAAGTGTTAGAGAAAGTATGTTCCTGTCAACATAGACCTTGATTTCAGACTTTGGGCCTCCAGAACTGTAAAATAAATTTGTTTTAAGCCACTAACTAGTTTTGTAGTAATGTTTTACAGCAGCCCTAGTGAACTAGTATGGGAACCAATACATACGCATACGTACACACAAATTTAAACACTATTCAGACCATTATAATTTTAAAAAGATACTTACTTAATTGACAGAGTGAGAGAGAGTGCACATGTGCCCAAGCAGTGGGAGTGGGAGAGGGATAAGCAGGCCATCGATCCAGGGCTTGATTCTAAGACCCTGGGATCATGACCTGAGCTAAGGCAGACACCCAGCTGACTGAGCCACCCAGGCACCACAGTCTGGTACCCCAGACCATTATTAATATTAGTTCAACTTTTCCTTAGTCTTAAAATTATTTAGACTCACCCTCTGTTTTCCAAAAAATACTATTGAAAGGTCAAGATCAGCTTTAGGAGAGCAAAATAAGGATATACAGGATCTGGTTCCATTCAGGATAGTATTCTTCCTTTCTTAAAAAAAAAAAAATTCTTTTTAAGATAGCATTCTAATTATCTCTTACTGCTTAACAAATTACCTCAAGCCTTAGGGGATTAAAAAAAAAGGATGATCTTCTCTCACAGTTCTGTGGATTGACTATGCTCCATGGGTTGTTTCTACAATGGGGTTCACATTAAATGAAGTCACATAGCTGGTGTGACATGCATCATCTCAAAGTTCTACTGGCTGGCTGGTATTTCAGATGACTCACTCTCATTGTGAGAATTGATTCTAGTTGTCCCCTAGGAATTCAGCTGGGGTTATTGCTTTGGAGCGCCTTACATGTTTCTTCTTGGTAATTCGGGCTTTTTCTAAGATGGCAGCTAGCTTTCCAGAATGAGCTTCTCAAGAGAAAGTTTTCAAAACACAAGACAGGAAAGTGTCAGACCCACTCTGCTATACATTATCGCTCAATAGGTATAAGACTTACCCAGATATTACCCAGAGGTATAAGTCTCAGCCAAGAATGTAGAGAAATTAACTACAATTGTTGATAGGGAGTATCACCAAAGTCACATTGCAGGAATGCATGTGAAATGCAAAATATTTTTTGACCGTCTTTGCAAAATACAATCTGCTGTGCATAGTACTCAGGTTCAAAACCAACACCAAATTTAGAAAAAAAAAATTGTGTTTGAGTAAAAGGGATTAAAATTCAAAGGCACTTTGAGACGATCATCTTCCACAGGAGACTCCTTGTTTAATAAAGCATTTGTCTAGAAGCTTCAATTTTGGCCTCTATTTCTCCCAATTTCTACTGAAAGAAACAGGGTAAAAGTACATCACTTCCAAAAACTGAGAGCAATGAGCAAAATCATATGAGTTCTTTACATGGCTCATCTAGGCTCAGATTAATACAATAGAGTACACCTAAAAAATCTGCATAAAGACCTTCCTACCATTACTACAGTCTGTTCCTAGACCCAGAGTCCCAGGATGTAAATCACTTAGAAAATTAGGCAGCTGTTGCTCTATCCCAAAGGGGCTCAACTGTCTGTTTCTCTATCTCACTCTCAACCTTCAAATATTATTTCTCCCTACCAAGTTACTACTCCTATTTAAAGGTAATTCCACTAGGAAACAACTGGGCAAGAACTGGGGAGGGGAAGAGGCTTGGAACTGTGGTGCTACATAGGCTTTGGGGAGTGAAATGCTAAAAAAGTAAAGGACTTTTGGGGAGGATTGAGACAGAAAGGGCTTGTTTTAGATTTAAGGTTCAAAGTAATGCAGTTCCAGGTAGTAACGGTAGACAATGAGGCTGTTTCTGGAGAACAGAGGTGAATAAAGAAACGCCTGCAAGAAGCTGAGCATTCAGCTTGAAATAGTGTACATGATTCTGTCCTTCAGCTATAAATTTACTAGACAGCTATATGTAGAAGAATGAAACTTGACCATTCTCTTACACCACACACAAAGATAAGCTCAAAATGGATAAAAGATCTCAATGTGAGACAGGAATCCATCAGAATCCTACAGGAGAATATAGGCAGAAACCACTTCAATATCAGCCACAGCAACTTCTTTCAAGATATGTCTCCAAAGGCAAAGGAAACAAAAGTGAAAATGAACTTTTGGGACTTCATCAAAATCAAAAGCTTCTGCACAGCAAAGGAAACAGTCAACAAAACAAAGAGGCAACCCACGAAATGAGAGAAGATATTTGCAAATGACAGTACAGACAAAAGGTTGATATCCAGGATCTATAGAGAACTCCTCAAACTCAACACACACAAAACAGACAATCATATCAAAAAATGGGCAGAAGATATGAACAGACACTTCTCCAATCAAGACATACAAATAAATGGCTATCAGACACGTGAAAAAATGTTCATCATCACTAGCCTTCAGGGAGATTCAAATTAAAACCACATTGAGATATCACCTTACACCAGT
>NW_026739436.1:1797424-1821571 GCF_022355385.1 Mustela nigripes
AACCTAGATGTCCATCAACAGATGAATGGATAAAGATGTGGTACATATATACAATGGTATTGTACACAGGCAACAAAGAAATGACATCTTGCCATTTGCCAAGGATGTGGATGGAACTAGAGGGTATTTTGCTGAGAAAAATAAGTCAATCAGAGAAAGAAAATTATCATATGACCTCCATGTATGAGGAATTTGAGAGGCTGGGCAGGGTATGGGGGTGGTAAATAAGAAAAAATAAAACAAGATAGAATCAGGAGGGAGAAAAACCGTAAGAGACTCTTTTTTTTTTAATATAATTTTTTATTTTTTATAAACATATATTTTTATCCCCAGGGGTACAGGTCTGTGAATCACCAGGTTTACACACTTCACAGCACTCACCAAAGCACATACCCTCCCCAATGTCCATAATACCACCCCCTTCTCCCAAACCCCCTTCCCCTAGCAACCCTCAGGTTGTTTTGTGAGATTAAGAGTCACTTATGGTTTGTCGTAAGAGACTCTTAATCTCACACAACAAACTGATGATTGCTGTGGGGGGTTGGTTGTGGGGAGGGATAGGTGGCTAGTGATGGACACTGGGGAGGGTACGTATGTGTATGTATGTTTGTTCCCCTGCTGTGAAATGTGTAAACCTGATGATTCACAGACCTGTACCCCTGGGGCAAATAATACATTATATGTTAAAAATAATTTTAAAGATGGGTAAAGGACCTGAATAGACATTCTCCAAGATCCAGAAATTGCAGATAAACATTTGCAAAGATGCTTACTGTAACTAATTACATAAATGTAAATCCAAATTAGACACCACTTCACTTCACATCCAGGATATGTATTTTAAAACAGAACATAGAAAAAATTGGAGAGTATGTGGAGAAACTGGAACCTTCGTGCACTGTTGATGTGAACGTAAAATTGTGCACCTGCTGCTCTGCAAGTTATTGGAAGCAAAAGCAAAAAACAAACAAAAAACCTGTGGTATGATCCAGCAATTTGTTTCATTATGTATCCAAAGAAGCTGAACAGTCTCAAAAGACCCTCCCTATATACCAATGTTCATAGCAGCATTATTGTCAAGAGTTAAAATGTGGACACAATCCAAGCTTTCTCTAACAGATAAATGGGTAGGAAAAATGTAGTATGCGCATTCAATGAAGCATTTATGCAGCCTGTAAACGGGATTAGACTGTGACATAAACTGCAACAAGGATTAACCTTGAGGACATTATGCTAAGTGAAATAAACTAGGCACAAAGCCAAATGCCATAGTCTAGTTTTTTTTTTTTTTTTTTTTAAGATTTTATTTGACAGAGATCACAAGCCGAGAGGCAGGCAGAGAGGGGAGGAAGCAGGCTCCCTGCCGAGCAGAAAGCCGAGGGGTTCGATCCCAGGAACCCAGGATCAGGAACCCGGGATCATGACCCTAGCTGAAGGCAGAGGCTCTAACCCACTGAGCCACCCAGGTGTCCCCCGTATTCTAGTTTTATGAGGTATTTAGAATAGTTAAAATCTTAAGGATAGTAGGTATAGCGATAGTTGCCGGTAGGACATTGGATGAGTATGGTGAATTATCATTTAATGGGTAAAATATCAGTTTTAGAAGATGAAAAGAGTTATATGGGCATGGATGGTGGTTAATGGTGGTTTGGCAAGGTGATTCTATTTAATACATTTAACTGTACATTTAAAAATGGCTGTGATGGTAAATTTTATGTTATACTTACTACAATTAGAAAAGAAAATAACGTTTTTCATTGTTAAATTAATCAAGACTAGTCATTAAAATCTGTATAAAATATAGACAAATTTATGAATAAATCTAAGTGTTTCATGCAAAACATATTTACCTATTTGTGAATACTGACAGCATAAAGACTACTTACTCAAAACAGGTTGAATTAAGTCACCAATTACATTTTGCAAGCAATTATATGTTTAGCTCGATCCCCAATGGTTGTTTGTTAATAAGGTACAAAATTGCCCATCATAAGGCACAGTTTATAGAATCCTTAAGAGTTTCTTTTGTTTGGTTAAAAAAAGAAAGTCAACAGTCAACTGTCTCCAGTCTTTCTACACAAATGGATTACTAGCCACTCTAAACATACAATGTATTTTTACTCTAAATACAAGTGGAATAAATAGTGCATGAAAATGCAACCCTACAAATCATTGCATAACCTCTTAACAAAGGTTGTTCAGTGCCACATCACTATAAATGTTGTTTTTCTTGGCTTTCAATATTTTGATTTCCTTTCCAAACTATACCATGGTGTTGTGGAAATCACAGAATGTAACAGCTTTTCATTTCTACTTCCAATCCTTAATTGAAATATAATTATATACCTAGAAAATTCCTACATGAAATTTATTGAAATAACTTCCATGCAATGCTATACCTGAGCTACAACTTTAATCCAACTAGTAATTCTGATTTTGTAATTTCCACGATGAAACACTATGCTGGGGTGTTCCTGACAAGGAAGGAAAAAATATGTATCAGAATCTTGATCCTTTCAGGCTATGTAAGAAAATACTATGGACTGAGGGCTTATAAACAACAGAAATTTCTCACAGCTGTAAACTGGAAGCCCATGATAAGCATGCCAGATGGTTTGGATTCTGTTGGAAGTTACCCCCTAAGTCTTTTTTTTTTTAGCACTGACCCTAAAACTTCCTAAAGGCCACTCCTCTAATACGAATATCATTATTAGAGGTTAGGGAATTTTTTGGGAGGGCACAATTGGACCATTAACAATTAGCAAACACAAATTGGCAGGGCAATTGAACTTAAAGAAATTCTTTAGATAAACTTTATTTGGTAGAGGAAGTATGTAGGAAAAAAGATGTTTTGAGTGGTTCTCTACCTAACATGAACTGTGTCATATAGAGAGGTTCTGACATCCTTGGCAAAATGTTGGAGGATATGTAAATTCAATATACCTTTATTTACAAAAAGTTACATGTTTTGGCAAGTTTTGATCACCCTTGAGGACAATCCCTATATAATTTCTTCAGGGCTAGTTTCTTAGAAGTATTCTAAATTAGTCCTCAGTCTCAGATACATTTCTCCTACATAAATGTTCAGGAACTTCAAAGATTAAAAACCATGAACTACATTTATGCATTTTCATTTCTTATTTTTAGATTTAATTATGTGTGTATTCTGGCATTGGAATTGGCTCAGGATGTCACACTTAGGAAGTAAAATTATGGTAAAGAGAGATGAAACCATGTGAAACCTCCTTTATATTTCTTATATTTATCATTTTGTAACCAGGTGAAAGTGTATTTTTTATTTTTAACATTAAGTCTCACTGCTGAAAAACTAAGAGCTATTCTTTACAAACTACTTGAATCTTTTCCACTGAAGTTGTGTTAAAGTTTAACTGTAGGTAGTGTTTAGCCTCATCCTTAATTTTACCTTATGAATTGATAATTTTGAAATAAAAATGTCAAACAGTAAGGTTATAATCTAAATTCCTAGTAAAATATATATGAAAGTTGGTACATACAATAAAATACATCAATAACACAAAGTAAGGACAAAGTGTACTCAACAACACATTTTATTGTATTTTTTAGTAGTGGTTCCTTTCTTTCCCTTTGGTAAAACCCAGATAAGGCTTTAAGAAGGGCTTAGTTTAACAGAACTTACTGTAAAATTAGTTTTTCGTTTATATATTGTAATTTAATTGTTCAGAAAGCCCAAAAATATGGTCACAATGCATATGACTTTTGACAATAAGTGACACATTTAACACAACCTATTCTGTAAAATAAAAAAAATACTGTACTTATTTTAACATCAAAAGTTTTTCTTGAGAAATTTTCTATACACATTAGGTAAAAAAATACTATCAACTAAATGTCAATACCTCCAATGTAAAAATAATTAGGTCACCTAACACTGAATTTTTGCAACTAATAATCTAACAAATTGAAAACTGTTTTTCAAGCCCATGTTCTAAAAACTGCATTTTGGAAAAACTTTTTTTTTTTTTTTTAAATGATGATGGCAACATAAAATGAGAAGAATGTTTTTATCAAGCTTAGTATAAAAATACATATGGGTACATAAATACAAATATAGCTCCATTTCTTGACTTCTACCTTTCTTAAATAATGTCAAAAATCTTAGAAAACATCTAGATAACTAGAATATAGAGAAGACTGTAAACAGACTAGCTGGAACAAGGCTTTATCAAAAATGATAAGGCAATTTATTCAAAACACCTATTAACTAGAATAAAGTAGTCGTGGGAATAACTTGTTTCTGTTGTTTGACAGCAGTGAGTTATAATTGTAGTCTTTTATTCCTAAATTCAATTACAATGAATGAATAAAGTGTTAAATTTTCACTTGAAGTAATTCAGTTTCATCAGTTTTTAGAGAAATATAATACTTTAAAACAATGAAAATAAATCAGTATGTCTTAACAAACTAAATTCATACTAAATAAAGTTTTAGTCTTCTTAACAGGTGTGGGCCAAAATCAAAACTGTAGAATAATCTTCACAAACTCTGAGTTCAATTCAGATCTGTAAGTGAAAAGAACATGAAATTAATGGAAAAAATTAATTCTTACAATACAATAATACATCTATTACATCTACTACATATTAAGGACCCTTATACTCTATGGAAGATAGAATGAAAAATTCAAGTACATACAGAATTTTTCTCAATTCCTGTCTGCTGCCAGTAAGTATGAACTCTTTGAGAATGTTGTAGATTATACCATTGTTCTTATATAGTTTAGAATCACCTTCTTTCTTCTCAAGCTAGAGACTATAGATCTTATATTTTGCAAGTAGGAATGGACATGTGGCAATCTTAAAAATGGAAAACTGTGGAACTAAACCAAAATCTCCTCTTCATATTTACATACACACTACTGTTCAGCTCCCACCCAGCCTTCAATTCCACCATAGGTGTCACAATGTTCAAATGTACTTAATACACAACACAACTGTATGTTAAGTTTTGGCACAGAAAATAATCACTCTACTGTCAAAAAATTAATTTAGTCGTAAGAATCCTCTGGCTCAGGCCCCCCAAAGGAAGTACATGAAAAATATAGCAGAACAATATTTCTCATCCTTGTTCATTTCCTACTTCTAGGGTATGCTTTAAAATGTACACAACTTTTATATATTATTTCATGTTTAAAAAAGCATATAAATGCATGGTAAAAAAAATCTGGTAAAAATTTACATTGGAGGTATGTACTCAATATTTCTTTAACTCATGGAGTAATCTGAATGATTTGAAAATATATTAAAAATAATATGGATCAATTAAAAATATGGATCTATAAATGAATAAAAGGACTGATGTGATAGATCAAGTGTAGAAAATGTAAATTGTCTAATCTTGGTACATACAGTGTCCACTTGACATTAGAAACTCTCAACTTCTGTGAATGTCTGAAAATGCTCTTAATAAAGGTGTCTGTTAGTGATTGAAAGATCTGGAGATCCCTGCTCCTAGATCAGTGACTACCAATGTGGCATGAGCACCAGTATCGCTTGTGGTGCTCAACTTATCCTAATTACTTCATATACACATTCTAAGAAAATCAAAATGAATTTTATTTAAATAAAATAAAACCAGAACAGTGAGACATTTATTATTTTTGTTACACTTAAGCTTTATTAGTAAGAAAGCAATCATTTTCCACGAAACAGTGATATCTGATAAAATAATGTAATCCCCACATATAACTTGACAACAGACCTCCATTTTAGAGTATGTTGCAATTTCAATCCTTGAGCAAGCTGGTTCAAATAAGACTCTTCTGTTAACCTACTAATATTTCATTGAGGAGAAGGCACATTCTCAAACTGCTGCATTTCTTAATAGCTGTCTCTACAGACATTCTCACTTAAGCAAGTTTTCACTATGGATTGTCCACTGTTAGAGCTAATAATGCTCTTTTAGAAAGAAATGTTTCAAAGGATTATAAGATTTTTAAAAGTATAAGACATCTGACTACCTGGTTTCTGAATATTAATGAAAATTCAAATTCATGCAGTGGTCTTAATATATGCTTAAAGTGTTCAACACTCCTACATTAAAGAAAGCTGAGGAAAGACCTTGTTTCTCTGTAGATAATTCACAAACAAAGCAAACAAAAAAATACAAGGTTTTGTCTATTACTTACATCATCAATGTCTTCATCATCATCTCCAATATCATCAAACTGGATTTCATCATCATCTCCAGGACCAAATGTATCTGTATCATTGATTTTAGCTAAAGACATAATAAATACACTTCTATATATTCAAGATATTATTATGTAATTTGACTACAAAAATAAACATGTCTGGTATAAAATATTAAACTACCCAAAACATTCTTAGAAGAGATATTTCAATTTAACCAATGTTTCATTACAAGAAAAATGTTACTACTGCAGAAAAACGTACCTCACAAAGTGAATTCACAATGAAATAACAAGTGTTAAGTCATTACAATGAAGATTTTGTTTAAAAAGGCAGTGTATTAAAAAAAAAAAAAGGCAGTGTATTTTGTTAATGAAGGTAGTGTACATGAAGCAGGCCAAATCATGTTTATCCTCACCCAGTAAAAGTGAAATATGAAGTACTGACTCATATATTTTAACATTTCTTTAAATGTCAATAATTTCATCAGAAATCTCACACTTATGTAAAAATCTTGTGTTTTCATAATAAAATGTAAAATAAAGTAGCTGCTAAGTGAAAAGTATGAGCTTAGGTAGTAGTGCAATACCTCTTTGATGTTACGAAGGGCTTATTTTAATATATTCATGATTACTACAATCAAAATGCAATACTGTTGCCATTAGAAAGAAATGACTATTAAAATATAAATAACTCTATAGGAGACTACTATGCTAAGAGAAAGTGAGCATATTTTTCCTATATAAATCAACACCAGTATCATAACTGTTTTCCTTTCTTAGCTGAAAACTAATAATTTCTTGAAAATCATTGAAAACACTGTAATAATGTATTCTTTAATAGATACTACCACCAAAAGAATAATTTTAAGAAACTGATTTCTATTTATTATTAAAGTATTAAACTGTAAGGTATCAAAAATGATTTATATGACAAGCACACTAAAAACTAATTTTGTTAAGTCCATACACAAACAATACATAAACAAGATAAAATTCTATCAAAATGGCTTCATCTAAACACCAACAAATAATATCTTAGCACCAAAAAATACAGTAACTTTGATATTACCATGTTCTGGAAGCTCGCCATATGCCTTCAGACTTCTAGCTTCATCAGCATTGTACTTTAAAATTACATCAGCTTTGTTATCCTTAGAGATAAACAAATAATTTTCAAACCAATAGCCCAAAATGTCCCACAAATTACTTTCGAATTAACATATTAAGAAAAAGACTCACAAATTGTCCTGTTTTTCTTCACCTACTCTCTACTTTCTTAAAGAAAAAAATTCTTGGGCTTAAACAAGTAGGAAGTTTACATGCATTACCAAATAATGATTTAGCCTAGAAAAATTACTTACACTATTCACTTAATAAGAGAAATAAAAATGCTAAGAAAGAAGTAAAAAAACAAAACAAAAAAGAAAAAGAAAGGTGTAATGGGATCCCTTTTAGGTTAAACACTGCAACTCAAAGCCAACAATGGTATGATGACCCAAGAAAATTAACATACCTTTCTATATTCAGTGGTTCTTAGGATAGTTAGCCTACTGAAATCACTTAGAGAGCTTTAAAAAGATATTTATGACTCCTAACGATTGACAGACCCGAGATGATATCCAAAATCCTGTATTTAAAAAAGCTCTTTTGATTGTTTTCCAATGCAAATATCCCCGATAACTGTAGTGCATTTTTTAAATGTTCATATTTCACCATTTTAAAGAATCTGATTCATTTAGAGTTTGAAGGCTTACAATGGACCTAAAAAAGACCCTAAGAAAGTCAACTGAAATGATCACAGTGCTGGAATTGCTGTGTGCTATAAACCACCACTTCACAAACTTCAAAGGATAAAGAAAACACGTTGGGATTTTGTTAAAATTCCAATTTGGAGTCAGCAGATATGAGACTGGGCTAATATTCTCCATTTCTAACATGTCTGCAAATGGTGATGTTGTTATAATATATGAATGATTCTGCTAGTGACAACACAAAATTATTCACAAAAGATTAAGATCAGAACATCTAGTCACCCAAGACCTTGGCTACTACCTTCTCTTTAGAATATTAATCTTTTAAGAATTCTGGTTTCATTGTCCATAAAAGAAATTTAGTAACTATTCTTTTACCACTTTTGAGGTTTCTATAAAGTTAAAATAAGATAATGAGCGTAAAAATGATACATGTTTAAAAAGTGATCACAAGTTTTTATTAAAGAATATTAAAAAAATCAATGTATGATCAGATTCAGTCTATAAAAGTTGATACAAAAAATGAATTCAGTATGTATCAGAATACAAAATCAAAACACAAAAGTCAGTGTCTCTACAAATTAGCAGTAAACTATCTGAAAAAGTTTACATGAAAACAATCTCATTTACAATAGCATCAGAAAGGACTCAAGTGGTTACGGAGAGGGGGTTGGGGTAATGGACATTGGGGAGGGTATGCACTATGGTGAGTGCTGTGAAGTGTGTAAACCTGGCAATTCACAGACCTGTAGCCTGGGGATAAAAATACCGTATATGTTTATAAAAAATTAAAAAAAAAAAAAGGACTCAAGAATAATTTTTTTTAAGATTTTATTTGTAAGTAATCTCAACACCCAACATGGGGCTTGAGCTTACAATGCTGAGATCAAGAGTCACATGCTCTACCAACTGAGCCAGCCACGTGACCCCTAAGAATACATTAGCCAATGTATTTGCAAATTAATCAATGTGATGCACCACATTAGTAAAAGAAAGGATAAGAGCCGTATGATCCGTATGATCATTTCAATAGATGCAGAAAAAGCATGTGGCAAAGTATAAAATCAATTCTTGATAAAAACCCTCAACAAAATAGATCTGGAAAACACCTATCAATATCACAAAAGCCACCTATGAAAGACGCACAGCCAATACCTTTCTCAATGGGGAATAAACTGAGAGCTTTTACTCTATGGTCAGGAACAAAAACAAGGATGTCCACTCTCACCATTTCTATTTAACACAATACTGGAAGTCCCAGCCTCAGCAATAACAGACAACAAAAAGAAATAAAAGGCATCCAAAACATCAAGGAAGAACTCAAACTTTCACTATTTGCAGATGACATGGTGCTCTATGTACAAAATGCAAAGCCTCTACCAAAAACCTGCTAAAACTGAGACATAATTTAAGTGAAGTTAGAGAATACAAAATCAACAGAGAAAATTCTGTCTCATTTCTGTATAACAATAATAAGTCAAAGGAACAGAGATCAAGAAACGGATTCCATTTACTACCGCAGCAAAACCCAAAATACCTAGGAATAAACCTAACCAAAGAGGTAAAAGATCTGTACTCTAGAAACTATAATAAAACACTGATCAAAAAAAGTGAAGAGCACACAAAGATATGAAAAGACATTCCATGCTCATGGATTGCAAGGACAAATATTGGTCAAATGTTTATCCTACCATAAGGCATCTACATGTATAATGCAATCCATATCAAAATACCAACAGCATTTTTTACTGACCTAGAACAAATGATCCTAAAATTTGTGTGGAGCAACAAAAGACTCCAAACAGAAAAAGCAAACTTGAAACAGAAGAACAAAACTAACACTGGAGGCATTTTGAGTAGAGCTGGACTTTAAGCTACACTACAAAGCTGTGATCATCAAGACACTATGGTACTGGCACAAAAATAGACACATAGATCAGTGGAACAGAATACAGAGCCCAGAATGGACCTTCAACTTTATGGTCAACTAATCTTCAACAAAGCAGGAAAGAATGTCCAACAGAGAAAGGAAGTCTCTTCAACAAATGGTGTTGAGAAAATTGGACAGCCACAGGCAGAAGAATGAAACGGAACCACTTTCTTACACCACACATAAAAATACATTCAAAATGGATTAAGACATAAATATGAGATCTGAAGCCATAAAAATCCTAGAAAAAAAGCAAAGGCAGTAACTTCTTCAACATCAGTTATAGTAACTTCTTACTAGCTACATCTCTTGATTCAAGGGAACAAAAAGCAAAAATAAAGTACCAAGACTACATGAAAATAAAAAAACCTTCTGCACAGCAAAGGAAAACAACCAACAAAACTAAAAGGTGACCTCTGTAATGGGGGAAAATACCTATAAAGGACATTTTTGATAAAGGGTTAGTATCCAAAATGTATAAAAAACTTTTAAATTAGAAAACAGACAAAAAATAATCTATTTAAAAAATGGGTTGAAGATGGGGTGCTCTGGTGCCTCAGCTGATTAAGTGTTTGACTTCAGTTCAGGTCATGTTCTCAGGGTTGTGGGACTGAGCCTGGCGTGGGGTTTCCACCTCATCAGGAAGTCTGTTTCATCCTTACCCACTCCCCCTGCTTGTGCTCTCTGTCAAATAAATACATAAATTTTTTTAAAAAATGGGCACAAGACACAAACAGATATTTCTCCACAGAAGACATCCAGATGACTAACACACACGAAAAGATGCTCCACATCACTCATTATCAGAGCAATACAAATCAAAACCATAAGATACCAACTCCACCTGTCAGAATGTCTAGTTTAACAACACAGGAAACAATAGATGTTGGTTAGCATGTGGACAAAGGGAAACCCTTTTATACTGCTGGTGGGAATGCAAACTGTGCAGCCACTCTGGAAAATAGTATGGAGGTTCCTTAAAATGAAAAACAGAACCACCTATCACCCAGCAATTGCAGTACTAGTATTTTACCCAAAAATATGAATTTAAAAGGCTACATGTACCCTAATGTTTACAGAATTATCTGTAAGAGCTAAACTATGGAAAAAGCCTAAGGATCTATCAAGAGATGAATGGATAAAGAAGATGTGGTGTGTGTGTGTGTCTGTATACACACAGACACACACACAATGGAATATTACTCAATATTACTCAACCAACAAAAGGATGAAACCTTGCCATTTGCAACAATGTAGATGGAACTAGAGGGTATTATGCTAAGTGAAATAAGTCTGTCAAAGAGAAATTCCATATGATTTCACCCATATGCCTCTTACCATAATAAAGAGAATTATATAAAAGAGTAACAAGGAAATACAAGACTCAAACAATTGGATCTGAAAGATTATTTAAAGAAAACTCTACAAAATAACAGTATAAAAACAGCAATACTTTTGCTCACAGTTTGATTAAATATATAGTTTTGAGTTCCAATATGTTGAAAGTTCATGGATTAGAGTCAGGCTGTGTATAATCTGAAGGATGACATTATAGAGGGTAATTATGTTCATTCCTAAGTGCTCATATCAAATTTATACCTTATATATATAAGTTTGTAGTATAACTGTGAGTTCATGCCTAATCTTTCTATAATTGTCCTGTAAAACTTTTGGAGAATAAAGGTTTAACTTATTCAGCAGTATTTCTCAGACATGGACTTCAAGATCTTTAAGTTTAAAAGTAAAAAACAATTAACTGCTGAGACCCCAACATAACATTATTAAATTTTTGTTTTGACAAAACTGTAATAAAAATCACCATGATACAGACTATCATTTTCATTTCAGAAAAATTTAAAAATATTTTTAAAAAAGGAAACTAAGAATTTAGCTTCATGAGACAAACCATTCAACACCTGTATATCTTCTCATTTCATCACACCAAAGTGAAGAGGTCACTCCACATAAGTATTTCACAGACCAAGGGGCACCTGCATGGCTGTCAGTTAAGCATCTGCATTTGGCTCAGATCATGATTTTTTTTCTAAAGATTTTATTTATTTAATTTGACAGATAGAGATCACAAGTAGGCAGAGAGGCAGGCAGAGAGAGAGAGGAGGAAGCAGGCTCCCTGCTGAGCAGAGAGCCCTATGCGGGGCTCGATCCCAGGACCCTAGGATCATGACCTGAGCTGAAGGCAGAGGCTTTAACCCACTGAGCCACCCAGGTGCCCCTCAGATCATGATTTTAAGGTCCTGGAACTAAACCCTAAATTGGTCTCCCTGCTCAGTGAGGAGGCTGCTTCTCCTCTCCCTAATTATGCTGTCCCTTGCTCTCTCTCTCTCAAATTAAAAAGCAAAATCTTAAAAAAAAAATATTTCAGGCAGACTGGCATTTGGGAACCATAATCCCTGGAGTAGCGTAATGCCTAGAATGTAACGGTGTTAAAAAGAATGAGAACAGACTAATCTCCGGTATTTATCCAAATTTATAAGAGATTATGTATGCATATTATATTTTAAAGAAAAATTATACATAAAGGACAATATTGAATGAGGAGGTCTTCTCATAACATACATGCATCATTAATCTCTGTGGGAATTATTCTGAATTAGGAAAATACTATAATCATGAACACAAATGGTCCTTAATTTATTTTGAAAATAGAATTGTAAGAAGGCATAAATGCCTAGAACTAATCAATTGTCTATTTTGTATCTTCTAAGCATTAATAACTTATTAAATAAAAGAATACAATATAACTTTAAGTGTATTTGTTACCTGATAGTCTCGAAGACCAACCAATATAATGTCTGAGGTATTTATCCAAACCTATAAAAGAAAATTTATTGCATATTATATTTAATCAAAAACAATTATAAAAAGAATGTTAAACCATTCTTCCCACATAAATATTCATCCTGCGTGGAATGAAAGTTTCTAAGACAGTGAAAAATAACAACATATATACTATACTTCACGTGTGCACATATTCATAAACATATATACAGAAGCAAAATTAGTCTAGTTATATGTAGTTTTACTGTACTAAGAAAAAACCTATACTATACAGTTGAGTTAGTTTCAAATTTTCTAATTTACGATGTTAAAACATTAATAATTTTAAGTAGTTTAAAAATCACAGAAGGATCACTTGTGCCAAGGACATTAGAGGTTTTTAATCACAATCCACTCAAGTAATATTCAGTTACTCAAAATATACAAAAATCAGCCACCACCTACATTAATAGCCACTCTGTTACCATTCTACAAAAATACAGGCTCTAAACCCAGCATTTATTTGGAAAATGACATATTAACAGAAGAAAAAAAAATTTTAATTATAAAATCGGAGATGAAGGAACTTTTAACCAACATGAGTAATAAGTCTGAACTACGGTGATAAGGAATGAAATACTATTACTTAACATAATCTAATTTCAAATTTCCCTAATACACTTTCCCAAACCAAAATCCAGCCAAAGAACATGTACCATAATAGGCAGTCTTGTTAGTCTTCTTTTAATTCTTTAGCTTTTTTCTCTTTCCTGACATAACATATTTTTTAAAAGTACAGGCCATTTATTTTGTAGACTAGATTTGTCTGTTTCCTCAAAATTATAATCAGAGTAAACATTTGTGGCAGAAATACAATATTAATGAAACAATTCTTGTACATATAATCTTCTATTATATAAATTATCACTAAAGATTGTATTTTTTTAATTACAAAGTCTAAAAACAATTATTTGAAATCTTAAGGAAAATACCGAAGTAAGTTGCTTTGCCCTTACATAGCTAAAGTAGAGTTATTTTTTTAAAAAAGCAAATTTTGGATGAAAGTGAAATAAATCTCCATACTCACCTTTTTTCTCAATTTCCCCCTGATATGACATAATCTCTTTACACCATCAAAACACATAGCTTCTAATCTTCCATTTCCCAACATTTTAATTACCTGAGCATACTCTGAGGGGTTGAGGAGGAAGAATATGAAATACTGTTCAGTATTTGTTAAAAGATAATAACTGAAATTAGCATACATTTAATAGCCTCTTTTACTGCTCAATTTAGATTAAACTAATTTTTTTAAAAAAGGGATAAAGCTTCATCAACAAAAAAGCTTAAATATTTTATCAAGAAAGGGTTCTTTGAAGGTGATATTCTAATATATCTAACATGTAACTCTAAAATATCTGATATATTGTAACTATACTCCAGCAAATCAGAGAACTCATTTGACAAACAATTTCTACAACCTCTTCCAGCTACACCTGCAGACTTTATTACCTTATTTTTAATTAGACTTTTAATTAGATTTTGTTTAGAGTCATCAAAAGCCTACAGATGATGTGTCTAAGGTCACAAATGCCATTTCTATGACATGCTATCTCCATTAATATAAAATTTTATTTAATTATGAGAAATCAGTTCTGTTTTATCTTTATGACTGCTCTATTTTTAGACATCAAAATGGCTCACTCTAGAATGTAAAGTGTAATCCTGGTTTATCAATTTTCACATTTGGCTAGAAGCCCAATCTTGGCTCTTCTTTCCTTCAGAAACTTTAGGAGTAAAAAATCAGTAAGTTAGTTACTTTAGAATAACTTGGTGATTCTTCCAAAGATCTATAACAAGAATAATGTTCCAAGATAAAATGCCAAATGTTTAAAGTATTTCCAAAAGCAAGCTTCTTCAGGAAGCCACCTTATTCTACTGCCACCAGAAAATATTGGTAAGATAAGAGCATTAGTAACATGGAGCAGTCTCTTCTAGACTTAAACAAAAACAGCAGAAGTGAGAGTGACAAGAAGGAAATAATTACTACAAAATCTTCACACTACTAAAGTTTATACTAAGAACTAACCCTAATTATAATTTATAATTAGGTTGACAGATAAATTTGAATACATGGTTGAAATTACACATTAAGCTTCCACTTCTTTAAGATGAGAAAAATAAGATAGCAAAGAAAAAAAAAAATTTAGGAAACAGGCCTGAAACCAAGACAAAGGTTAAGTAACTGTCTTTATTTATTTATTTTAAAAAAATATTTTATTTATTGCTCTCGCTTCTCTCTCTATGACAAATAAATAAAAATGTAAAAAAATCTTAAAAAAAATTTTATTTATTTTGTTTGACAGAGAAAGAGAGAGATCACAAGTAGGCAGAGAGGCAAGCAGAGAGGGAGGGAGAAGGAGGCTCCCTGCTGAGCAGAGAGCCGGATCCCATGACCCTGAGATCATGACCTAAGCCGAAGGCAGGGGCTTAACCCTGAGCCACCCAGGTGCCTAGTAACTGCCTTTAGATAGAAAACATGTTTTATATACACAATAAAAATGCTCACTTACTAGTGGCTTGCATGTATATCATGACTATAAGGTATTGCTATAAGGTGCCAGAAATTACAGACAAGTAAAGAAATGTGAATATATATTACAACAGTAAATCAGAGCCATTCAATAGAGCTTTTCTGTTGATGGTAGCATACATATGAACTGAATAATATGGTAACTCAAAATTTGAATTTCACTTAATTTAAATAGCAACATACAGTCGGGGGCTAATACAATGGAGAGCACTACACAGTAAAAAGTAACACATAATTTTTCTTGTCTTATTTCTATTGATTATAACCCGTTGTACTTTTTATCTTTATGACTTATAAGTGGAAATTTTGTTTTATAATTATAATAGCATAAATGCTGAAGTTAAATTTCTTGTAATAATTCTGTAATTATGAAAGAAAAAAAACCCTTATTCTTAGGAAATAATGTTGACGTATTAAGGGATAAAATCTCTTATTACAGAATTAGATGTCTGTAAAAAAGTTTACCTAGAGAATGTCTGTTATACCCATATCCAATTTTTCTGAAGAGTTTAAATTTTTTTTTTAGTGGAGAAAAAAATAACTTCCAGTCTTTTTTTAAAACTCATTTTCTGTAACTTTGGCCTTCCTTAATCCAACAGGGTTAATCAATAATTTATTTTTATTACATTTTATGATTATGTATTAGCATCACTAGAGAATGAAGGGCCCAAAAGTTGAATATATTCCTCAAAAATATCCATAGTTAAGAATAAAGTATGATATTTTTAAATGATGCTATTCTTAATTTGTTCTAAACCATAAAATTCTCTTAGTTGTAGCTAGCTCTTTTTCACAAAAGAATTAAAACTATATTTACAAAAATGCCAAAGCTAGTATACAATTGGTTATTGAATAGACAAATTTTGGAGAGGTGGGGTAGGGCACTATAAATGAGGTGGCAAAATGCTCAGGATTATGACTGAGATCCTTTTTCGGGTGAAACACTGAAATTCAGACTAATTAAAAAAAGATGTTAGTAAGTTAAAAATTTTTACCTTGTCCATCCTCTTTAAACACCAATTCTCTTTTTTCAGATTCATTTTCATTCTTGCCCCTACGTCTGTTTTTACCTCCTTTACCTAGTTGATTTAAAAGTAAAAAAGAAATTAAGTGTAATAGTCTAGATTCCATACAGTAAGTTATCAAACAAGGTGAGATAAGGCTTATATATAAAATCACTTAGGGAAAAATATTATTTAAATAGCACTACAACACTAACGGAATTCTAAAAGATTTAAAAATTTATATAACTTGGTTATTTAATTGATTACACTTAAAATTTTTCAGTGGTTTCTTTCTGGTGGTTTACTAGATTAACATATAATAAAACCATACACTTATTTGACATTTGTTTTTGGATTTTTCTGACATAAAAATACATAAAAAAAATTTCATTACTAGAGATGACTATTAGTATTTTATTGTCTTTCTTTTCCAAATAAAAATAGGATTGGAAACATTCTCTTCTATAACCTATTTTAATTATAGTCAATAAAGTATCCCTTTCATATCAATAATCACAGACCTAGAGAACATTTTAACATACAGTTAATTTTTTATTTTGACAACTTGTTTAAATTATTATGTTAAATTGAAGATTATTCTACAAATGCTACAACATATATGTATTTCCTTAGACTCCATATGAACTATACCAATCTATTTTGCATTAACAAAACAGGATTCTATAGTGCCTTGCCACAACCATACCATGTTAAAAATTTAAAAGCACAATTAATTTATATCTTTCAATTTTTGCTTTAACTAATGTGAAATGTATTTGAATATAGTATTAACTTTCTTTCATTCAGGCTTTCTATTACGTAATAAAGATGTGCATCATAACGTTTTATTTTTAAAAATTTTTTATAAGTCCACATGCCATGTGATTTTATTTTAGTTTTACTTTTAAAAAATATTTATTTATTTTTCGTCATAGCGTTTTATTCCCATTCCATAACCTAAACCACAAAAAGAGTCATTTCCAGTAAGTTGGAGAAAGACTGTAAGTAGCAGTGATAATGGACCCATGGGAATAGTGTGAAACAAAAATTTCCTCTCCAAATAGAATTTAAAAATGTCTACCTTACTACTGTGCAAATATGATCTTCAATCTGCCATTATTCTGTTATAGTAAAAGGTAGGTACACCTGAACAATTTCTTATCCATCTGGCTTTACTATATTATGCATTCTTATACGGCATGAAGAATAATTTCCTATGAAAGATGTTGTATACTTCAAATGTTGTATTATTTAGGTTAGTTTTCCCACTTGGCAGTTGAAAGTACACTTACTAAATCTAATAATTTAACTGTTTGTCTCAGAATAGAATAGATAAAAACCTTTACTTCCAGTCTATGTTATAGGAAAGGACTCCTGAGAAATTGAAAAATATGTAAAATGTCTTCTGGAAAAGTGTTAAACTGTGAAGGGCTGGACGAAAGTGAAGCACCACACACGAAACCATATAGCTATCAGGGTGTCATCTACTGTTTACAAAGAAGAGATTTTATCTTCAACAATAATAAAGTGTCTTTAGGGAAACAGTACATCTGGTAGTTATAAAAGCAGGAAACACCCTTTAAACTTAAGAACCACTCAAGAACAGTGTCGCGATGGACAGAAATGCTACTTAGGAAACCCAGGCTGTCCCGGGCATGTCTCCCCGACAGATTCATAATGCGCCCCGGCCAGTGTGGCGAGAATGCAGAGCAAAAATCCACATTCTCCCGCATTAGGCCCTACAATAATGGCGTCCGCTCCACCCCAGTGTGACCTAACTGAAAGACGGGAGTAACGTCCCAGTTCCTCTGCTAAGCAAGGTCTCCTCGGGGAGGAAAAACGGTCATGGGGCCTGGTTTCGGATCTGCGTCTAGGGCAGCGGGCCGGGGAGAAAGGTGGTTTGGCTAGCCGCATATTACCTTTATTCTTTGGCATGGCGGTGACTGCTACTTCCCGGTGCTTTCAATTTCTTTGTTTTAGGTGGCACAGCAGCTACTCCTCCCAAGATTGTAAAAGACGAAATAATCGCAGCCCGTGACATACAGTAATTTGGACCAAGCTCCACAAAGTCGCCCCGGAAGTACGGCAGCGGGAAAAGGAAACTGCGTTATGGCCGCTTACGTCACTTTTCCTTGCCTCCTAATACCAGACTAGATCTGCGTCCTCGCCCTATTGCTTCTGCGCCTGCGTAGGATAGGGACGTGTGGTTCTCCGAGTAAGAGAGAAGCACACTGAAAGACTTCAAAACAAGAATAAAAATCCTGCGAAGGCAGAGTCTGTGAGCTGAAAAGAAGCGCAATGAAGGATAGAGCACGCCGAACTATGGGTCCTAGTTAAAAATTCTTCAAAAGACATAGTTATCAGCTGACTCTCTTAACATCTAGACCCTTAGTAACTTGAACTTAGAGTACTGTTGACATAAGTACTATGCTATGCATTAAAGAACCTTTTCAAACTTCGTCTTCCTTGCCTCGTGGTAAACCTTATTAGGACAGACACTTTAGCCTTCCTCATCTTTACCAACACTCAGCAGAATATCTAAGAGGTACTAATCCTAGATAAAATATGAAAGAAGGAACGGAGATTAAATAGAGGAAAACTTAAACTCAGCCTCTAAACTTTACAATAAATACAGGTTTGAAGAAATGCCTAAGATGTCTATGCCACAAATTATCCTAGGAGAAATTCCGCTTGATTATGATACATAATCATTTAATAGGTGGCTACTATTTTGTTGAGAGTATCTGCATCTGTGTTAACAGTAGACATTACCATATACTTTTTTGTAATGTTTTTATCTGGCATTGAAATCAAGAAAATGCTGACACATTAATCATTGAATAATGTCATATTTCCTCTTCCACTTTTTAAAAAAATATATATATTTATTTGACAGGCAGAGATCACAAGTAGTTGGAGAGGCAGGCAGGGACAGAGAGAGAAGCAGGCTCCCTGGCGAGCAGAGACTGGGACGTGGGGCTGATCCCAGGACACTGGGATCATGATGCAAGCTGAAGACCGAGGCTTTAACCCACTGAGCCACCCAGGCTCCCATCCTCTTCCACTTTTTATAAGTTATTTTATTTAGTGACTGGTAGAATTCACAAATCTGGCAAAGCTAGATTCATCAATTTTATGGACGTTTTTCTTTACTGATTACAGTTTTACATTTGAATATTTTACATTCAAAATGTAACCATGTCACATTTTCTATTTCTTTTTGACACATTTTTGGTAGTTTGTATTTTCAAAAATTCACTTATTTTATCTATGACTTGTAATTTGTGGGTGTACAAATATGTATTCTTTCACAATCCTTTTATTTTATAATAGAAGTAAAATAATTCTACTTAATTTATGAAAGGCCATAGTAATACCCCAGCTTTTGTTGCCGATTATAGTCCTCTCTCTTTTTTTTCTTTCAATCTAGTGTTGTGAAATATCAATTCAAAACAAAAATCTTATCCCAACCCAGATTATCTTCTCCACTGTGAAAATAAAGAGAAACCCCAGTAATATGGATTTGGGGAAACCAGAAAGGGAGCTCCTATGCTCTATTATTCATCATCAATTGCAATAAGGGTCAAACAGGGGCCTTGCAAGTAATAATACTTTAGCTACTCAAACAAACAAAAGAGCTAACAATCCTGAACCCAATACAAGGGCCATAACTTTATACAGAGGAGGACCCTAGCCTGATCCATCCTATTGTGAAGTTTCCCATTGTCAATTTTCTCTGGGATCTTCAAGCATCAGTTATCTTTGTGACCTTTTATCCTGATCCTACCAATATGCATAGGGTAGAGTGCATATAATTTCTTCAGTGCCCCAATTAAAATAAATAAATAAATAAAATAAAGTCTTTCAAAAAACTTTTTCTTCCTTCCTTCCTTCCTTCCTTCCTTCCTTCCTTCCTTCCTTCCTTCTTTCCTTCCTTTCTTTCTTTCCTTTCTTTCTTTTTTAAAAGATTTTATTTATTTATTTGACAGGCAGAGGTCATAAGTAGGCCAAGAAGCAGGCAGAGAGAGAGAGGAGGAAGCAGGCTCCTTGCTGAGCAGAGAGGCCAATGCAGGGCTCCATCCCAGGATCCTGGGATTATGATCTGAGTTGAAGGCAGAGGCTTTAACCCACTGAGCAACCCAGGCTCCCCAAAGAACTTTATTTCTTCATATAGGCTATGAGTTATCACCCACTGTCTTGTCTTTTCACCCACTTGGACTCCCTTAAACAAGTTCCACAGGGCAAGTGCTAACAAATCTTCTAGCTTTTGTTTAGATGGGAGTGTTAATATCTTTTTCACTATCAGTTGGCTAATACAGAGTGCTTGTTTAACAGCTTTTAAAGATAATTAATTAACTAATTAATTAAGTCGCAGTTTGAATTTATCAATGCCCTGACTTCTGGCTTTCAAAATTTCTGATGAAAAATCTGCCGATAAATCATATTGACAATCACTTGTGTGTGATCACTTGTATGTGATCAGTCACTTCTAAGAGCTTTTAAGATTTTCTTTTTCTCTATGGCTTCAAAAGATTGATCTTAAAATTTTAAGGTTGGTCTCTGAGTTAATTGCATTTGTAGTTAATTGAGCTCCTTGGCTTTTCATATATGTCTTTTATCAAATTTGGGAAGTTTTCAAACATTATATATTCATATACTGTCTTTGCCTTCTTTTTATCTTCTTTCTGGATCACCCTACATGCCTATGTCAATCCAGTTGATGGTCCTTTAAGTTTGTTTCACTTTTTTTCAATCTTTTTTTCCCTCCTGTTTCTCAGATTCTATAATTTCCATTATCCTATCATCAAAGTTACTGATATCTTTCTTTTTTCTGCTCAAATCCGAATCCTGCCTTAAGAGCACTTACAATGCTGCTTTTGTGGGTCTTCCTATTCTTTTTATTGTTCTCATGAATCTATGCAAAGATCAGCCTGAGGTATAAACTTAAGGAATTCTTGGATCTTTTCTGACACTGCACCTTTCCCTGCATCCCTGGTTACTTCCATTTTTTTCCTGTATATGCTGTTGTTTTTGTCCAGTCAATGTCTGGCTTTTAAGTGAAAAAAAGAAAAAGGAAAATGAAGGACAGAGTAAACACCACCATCTCTTTATATCCCTTGAAAATCACTTCAGGGAAAGAGTATAGGGCTGTCACAAAGAGGAGAGGTACAACAAAAATGGCTGCCTGACTCTTTGTCTGCACTTCTGTGATCATTAGCAACAATCAGTAAGCAGAGCATGTTATTATAGGAAGCCAGGGTCCTTTTGTCTGCCCTAGCTCTTATAAGCTGTATGTAAGCCATATCAGGGGCACATGCACAGCTGCTTACTAAGGAATGCATGGATAGTTGCTGAGTTTGCTATGAGCTGAAATTGACTAAAATCGATCACAAAGTATCATCTAAACCTTATCCTAGAAGTTGTAAGCTTTCAACAGATTCCAGAGTTCCAACATGGTTACATCAAACAAACAATTTCTGTTTAATTGGAGAGACAGATTCTTGGTGCCTCCTATTCTGCCATCTTTCTATAATCCTTTCTCCTTCATCTTTGAAAGATAGTTTTGTCATATATGGAAATCTATATTAACAATTGTCTCTTTCATCCCTGTAACATGTTATCCCATGCATTATGACCTCCATGCTTCTGAAATTTTATGCCCTTAACCTTATCCAACTTGGAGTTCATTGAACTTATTAGATGTGTAGATATGTGTAATTAAGTTCTATAGTATTTTTTTCTTTTTATTTTCTTTTTCATTTTTACTTTTCAACTCCAGCATTTCTTTTTTTTTTTTTAAAGTTTTTATTTGTTGATTTGACAGACAGAGATCACAAGCAGACAGAGAGGCAGGCAGAGAGAGAGAGAGAGAGAGAGGGAAGCAGGCTCACTGCTGAGCAGAGAGCCAGATCTGGGACTCGATCCCAGGACCCTGAGATCATGATCTGAGCCGAAGGCAGCGGCTTAACCCACTGAGCTACCCAGGCGCCCCCAACTCCAGCATTTCTGTTTGGCTCTTTTTTTTTTTTAATTTTCAGGTTATTATTATTATTTTCATTTAATTTCTTTTCAGTGTAACAGAATTCATTGTTTATGCACCACACCCAGTGCTCCATGGATATGTGCCCTCCATAATACCCACCACCAGGATCCCCGAACCTCCCACCCCTCCCTGCCCCTTCAAAACCCTCAGATTGTTTTTCACACTCCATAGTCTCTCTTGGTTCATCTTCCCCTCCAATTTCCCTCAACTCCCTTGTTTGGCTCTTTTTAAAAAAAATACATAATTACTTTCTTCCTAGATATTCTCTATGGTGGTTAAGTATTTTTCTTCTGATTTCCATTAATTTATTACTTATGGTTTCTTTTTATCTTTGACCATATTATAGACAGTTGATATAAAGTCTTTGTCTAAATAAAAGTAATATATTATGCCAAAAGTTATACTATGGAGGAAAAGCAGTAGTAAGGAATTTTGTAGTGATAAACACCTACATTTTAAAAAGGGAGAACTAAATTAAAAATAAACAACTTTGTTTTATACTTCTCATAACTAAAAAAAGGAAAAAAAATTAAGCCCAATAGTAGGAAATAGACTCTAGAGCAGAAATAAATAAAATATAGAATCAGAAAAACAATAAAACAGATAATTTATTGAAAAGATAAAATTAACAAAGACATAATAGACTACATAAGAAAGCAAGAAAGAAGACAAAAAAAGCCGAATACTACATGAACTCATTCATGAGGAATCTAAATATGTGGAATTTAAAATAGTAAAACTCAAAAATGGAATGTGGAATGGTGATTATCAGGAGCAGAGGAAAGTAGAGTGATGATGACTGAAAGTACAAATCAAATACAAAAGTTGTTCAGGATGTATAACTTCTGGAGATCGAAGGTATAGCATGGTGACTATACTTAACAGTATTATAACATATAGTTGAAATTTGCTTAATGGGAAGATGTTTAACTGTTCTTACCAAAAACTAAAAGAAAATAGTAACTATTTGCAGTGATAGATATGTGGATTTTCTGATAGTGGTGATCATTGCACAACAAGACCAACTTGTTCATCTAAATATATGCAATGTTAATTTGTGTCATTTATATATTTATAATATAAATTATATAATTTATAATTATATATTATATATAATTAAAATATAATTATGTATTTAAAGTTATATTAAAGTTATTTTAAATTCAATATTAGTAAAACTCAATGAATAGCAAAGTATTTAATCAATCCAGTATTTAGTTACTGATGGACAGTCTACTAATTTCTACTTTTTCATAAATTTGTATTTTTGCTTACCTCAGTTTTTGGTTAATAAATAGTTATGTTGAGTATTATCATCTAATAACACCAGAAATAAGTCTTTTCCCCTCAGGATTTTTGTTCCTTGCTATAGATTACAGTGTTTCATTTAATGGCTTTTTGATGCTGTTTTTCGCAGACTATTTTCCTTGCCATATGTAGTCAAGAAAATTCTTTGATCTTATAGTTTAGTAGTTTGACAATGATTTCCTTAAACATCTGGGTTAAAAATAAAAGACAAACATACGCTTCCAGTCTTTGCTGAACTTTATCTTTGTAAGTGGGATGCTCTGTCAACATAGATCAAGCATTTAATTAATTAATTAATTAATTGATTTTTAAAGACTTTATTTATTTATTTATGAGAGACGGAGAGGCAGAGGGAGAAGCACACTCCCCACTGAGTAGGGAGCTGGATCCTAGGACTCTGAGATTGTGACCTGAGCTGAAGGCAGAGGCTTAACCAACTGACCCACCCAGATGCCACAGAGCAATCCTTTTTTTCTTTTTCTCATCAGATTGCTTTTTAAAATCATATGTCTTTTTAAAATTTTTTTATTTTTTATAAACATATATTTTTATCCCCTGGGGTATAGGT
>NW_026739436.1:1821671-1821753 GCF_022355385.1 Mustela nigripes
AGTTCCATCCATGTTGTCGCAAATGGCAAGATTTCATTTCTTTTGATGGCTGCATAGTATTCCATTGTGTATATATACCACA
>NW_026739436.1:1824753-1834623 GCF_022355385.1 Mustela nigripes
CCCTTTCTCCGCATCCTCGCCAGCATCTGTCATTTCCTGACTTGCTGATTTTAGCCATTCTGACTGGTGTGAGGTGATATCTCATTGTGGTTTTGATTTGTATAGAGCAATCCTTTTAAATTATATCTCAGGCTTCATTTTGTTTGTGCTGAGCTTAAACATCAGATGTCAAATCTATGTCTTGAAATGTCTTTTTTTCTTTTTCTTAAGCATGCTTCCTGCCTCTGCTATGTGCATGGATTTGTAGGCTCCTTGAAATATACAGACTTTTTCAAAGCTCATTATTCATTACTCATCACTCCCTCCCACTTTTCAGCATGTCTATTGCTTTCCCTAACTTTTTCTCTATTTTTTTTCTTAGCCAAACCAGTAGCAGCCTCTCCATTTTCAATTCAGGATTTTGGGGGGAAACCTCTGTGTAATAACTTCCCTGTCCTGACATAATTGAAGTTAGGTGGAATAAGGAAAAACCTCATAGAGCTGTTCTTAAGGAGCCACCAGCCATTTTCTTGGGAATAAGGTTGGCTCTGCTTTTTCCAGAATCTAGTACCTATACTAGGGATTCATACTGCCATACTGAAGATTACTGCTAAACAGAAGGGATTGGAAGAGGTCAGATTAAACTCAAAAGAATTTTCTGCCATGTTTGTCCTGATAAAATATCCAGTTGGTTGCATGTTTCTCCTGGTAATACCTTTTGGTTGTCTTAACTCTTAACTCTTAAAGTTGATTCTGATACATATTGCCACTTCTAAGTGTTTTACATTTTCAAACACTTAAAGCAAATGTATACAGTGAGAAAAATAATGTTGTAATACAAAAAAGATGAGGCACTACTGCTAGAGTGAACTACTTAAGTATATAAAATGGAATTGATCTTATACTGGAGCTGAAGTGTTGATCTAGAATATAGCAAATAGATTTTATCTCTGTAAAAATGAAGAAGTCAGAATATATGATGATAGATTCTAGGAGTAGACAGGTATGCTGAAAACAGATGGCAATTTTTTGATTTTCAAATTTTAGTATACAGAGTAGGAAAGAGAAGAGAGTGCTTGTGTCTTTGGAAAAATATTGAATTTTTTATGTCAAGTGGGGGAAAAATTCATATGCTAGAATAAAATTACATAGGTGCCAAGATCCACAAATAGATGGTAGAGGAAGAAACCAACGCCACAGACTGTTTATGAAATAATAAAATAGCAATGATACCATCATTTTTAGGATCTCATTAAAATTACCCTAAGTAAATAATGAAGAAACACATTTTTAAAAATAACCAACCCAAGGGAAGATATAGCAGACAGTGGAAATAAGGGAGAGGTTAAAAACAAAAGTTTATCCCCTCTCATAGTTGCCTTGGGAGAGGAAAACAAAATTGACTGTGGTTAATGTTAATGAAGGTGGATTTTTAAAAAGATATTTATAGGTAGTTCACAGAATTGAGTAAGTCAGAAAAACCAGAAAAGAACTCCTGGAGTCTGGAAAGCAGGAACTACTATCCTGTAGTAAGAACAAGTTATTGAGGAGACTGCAGTAAAAATAACTGCAATTCAGCCATTGATTTTGTGTTTCTATACTTCTCTCAATATTGAAAATCATGGAAGAGAATACCCGAAAGAGGCAGAAATAGAAAAGATAAAAATTACCAGTTTCCAATTTGGGAAGCATGCACTTAGATTGCATTTTGCCATCATTCTCAAATTTTCACATCTAATCCAGTACCTTGCATGTAATTCCTTAAGTGGAGTCCATTTGGTGTGGAAAACCAGTCAACTAAAGACAGGTTTCTGCCATTCCAAACACCACGATATTATAATGGGACTTGTATTTTATAACCTGTGTAGACATTTGTTCAAAAAATGACAAAATGGAAATTCTTTGAATAAGTTAGATAGTCTTGAGTTCATTTTATGCTATAAACATACTGATATATAAGATACCTATACACAAGTAATTCTGAAAGTGCCCTGAAGACTGGCAGAATAGACTGTCCACAAAAATCAAAGAGAGAAAACCATATTGGGTAGGAGCAGCAGACTTGCAGCTGGGAACCAAATTTCCAGCAAGACTACCTACAAACACGGGAACACCATAAGGACAGAAAAGTGATCAAACCATATATCAGGAGCTACTAAAACATGGGGCCTGGACTAGGAAGGATAGTTCCTATAATATCTCGCTTTGAAAACCAGAAGGATTTAACTTTAGTACTCCTAAATATTACTCCTTTTTCTATTTTTTATATATACATGACATATATATTTAATTATATATAACACATATATTTATATAATTTCTATGTAAGATATTATATTTTAAATATTTTTGTGTATTCACCAATATAACTGATGTGATTACTTTTGTTTTTTAAATTCCATACTGGCTTTGTATGTGATTAATATACTATCTTTACTATATGTTCATTTTTTACTTGTGGAATTATTTACCTTCATTTTCCTATTTATAAGTATGACTTTTTTCCACTTAAGATAAGTACACTTATCTTGATGAACATTGAGAAATGTATAGAATTGTAGAATTATTTTATTGTACATCCAAACTAATATAACACTGTATATCGACTCTATTTAAATAGAAACAACAAAAAGAAAATGGGATGGTGTACAAGAATTTCTGGTACACAGTAATTTGTTTTTTTTTTTTGAACCACGTTACCATTTTATTGTTTACTTTCTCTATACTCCGCAAATAAGTGAGACCGTATGATAATTGACTCTCTCTGCTTGACTTATATCACTCAGCATAATCTCTTCCAGTCCCGTTCATGTTGCTACAAAAGTTCAGTATTCATCCTTTCTGATGGAGGCATAATATTCCATAGTGTATATGGACCACAACTTCCTTATCTATTTATCCATTGAAGGGCATATTGGTTCTTTCCACAGTTTGGCGACTGTGGCCATTGCTGTATAAACATTGGGGTACAGATGGCCCTTCTTTTTACTACATCTGCATCTTTGTGGTAAATACCCAGGAGTGCAATTGCAGAGGCATAGGGAAGCTCTATTTTTAATTTCTTGAAGATCTCCACACTGTTTTCCAAAGTGGTTGCACCAACTTGCAATCCCACCAACAGTGTAAGAGGGTTCCCCTTTCTCCACATCCTCTCCAACACGTGTTGTTTCCTGCCTAGCTAATTTTGGCCATTCTAAGTGGTGTAAGATGGTATCTCAATGTGGTTTTAATTTGAATCTCCCTGAGGCCTAGTGGTGATGAACATTTTTTCATGTGTCTGATAGCCATTTGTATGTCTTCATTAGAGAAGTGTCTGTCCATATATTCTGCCCATTTTTTAATAGGATTATCTGTTTTGTGTGTGTTGAGTTTGAGGTGTTCATTATAGATCCTGGATATCAACCTTTTTTCTGTCCTGTCTTTTGCAAATATCTTCTCCCATTCCGTGGGTTGCCTCTTTTGTTTTCTTGATTGATTTCCTTTGCTGTGCAGAAACGTTTGATTTTGAAGAAGTCCCAAAAGTTTATTTTCTCTTTTGTTTCCTTTGCCTTTGGAGACATATCTTGAAAGAAGTTGCTGTGGCTGATATCGAAGATATTACTGCCTCTGTTCTCCTCTAGAATTCTGATGGATTCCTGTCTCACATTGAGGTCTTTTATCCATTTTGAGTTGATCTTTGTGCACCGTGTAAGAGAATGGTTGAGTTTCATTCTTCTACATATAGCTGTCCAGTTTTCCCAGCACCATTTATTGAAGAGACTCTTTTTTCCACTGTATATTTCTTCCCGTTTTGTCCAAGATTATTTGACCATAGAGTTGAGGGTCCATATCTGGGCTCTCTACTCTGTTCCACTGGTCTATGTGTCTGTTTTTATGCCAGTACCATGCTGTCTTGGTGATCACAGCTTTGTAGTAAAGCTTGAAATCAGGTAGCATGATGCCCCTGTTTAAATTTCTGTTTTCAACATTTCCTTAGGGATTCGGGGTCTCTTCTGATTCCATACAAATTTTTGGATTATTTGCTCCAGCTCTTTGAAGAATACCAGTGGAATTTTGATTGGAATGGCATTAAAAGTATAGATTGCTCTAGGCAGTATAGACATTTTAACAATGTTTATTATTCAGATCCAAGAGCATGGAATGGTTTTCCATCTTTTTGTGTCTTCTTCAATTTCTTTCATGAGTATTCTATAGTTCCTCAAGCACCGATCCTTTACCTCTTTGTTTAGGTTTATTCCCAGGTTCTTGGTACTATAGCAAATGGAATCATTTTTCTAATTTCCCTTTCTGTATTTTCATTGTTAGTGTATAAGAAAGCCACTGATTTCTGTACATTGGCTTTGTATCCTGCCACGTTCCTGAATTGCTGTATGAGGTTAGTAGTTTGGGGGTGGAGTCTTTTGGGTTTTCCATATAAAGTCTCATGTATCTGCGAAGAGAGAGAGTTTGACTTTTTCATTGGCACTTTGGATACGTTTTATTTCTCTTTGTTGTGTGATTGCTGTTGCTAGGACTTCTATCTAATACCATGTTGAACAAGAATGGTGAGAGTGGGCATCCTTGTCGTGTTCCTGATCTCAATGGGAAGACTGTGAGATTTTTCCCATTATGGATGTTTTTTGTGGTGGGTCTTTCAAGATAGATTGTATGAAGTTTAGGAATGTTCCCTTGATCTGTATACTTTCAAGTGTTTTAATCAGGACAAATGCTGGATTTTATCCAATGCTTTTTCTACATCAATTGAGAGGACCATGTAGTTTTTCCTCTCTTCTCTTACTTATTTGTTCTATCACATTTATAGATTTGAGAATGTTGAACCATTCTTGTAACCCAGGGATGAATCCCACCTAGTCATGGTGGTAAATCTTTTTAATGTGCTGTCGGATCCTGTTGCTAGGATCTTGTTGAGAATCTTTGCATCCATATTCATCAGGGATATTGGTCTGAAGTTTTCCTTTTTGATGGGGTCTTTGCCTGGTTTGGGGATCAGGGTAATGCTGGCTTCATAGAAAGAGTCTGGAAGTTTTCCTTCTGCTTCAATTTTTTGAAACAGCTTCAGGAGAATAGGTGTTATTTCTTCTTTGAAAGTTTGGTAGACTTCCCCAGGTAATCCTTCAGATCCTGGGCTCTTCATTTTTGATCACTGCTTCAATCTCGTTACTAGCTATTGGTCTATTCAGGTTGTAAATTTCTTTCTGGTTTAATTTTGGGAGTTTATAGTTTTCCAGGAATGCATCCATTTCATCTAGGTCACTTAGCTTATTGGCATATAACTGTTGATAATAACTTCTGAAGATTTTTTCTACTCCCTTGGTGTTTGTTGTGATCTCTCCCTTTTCATTCATAATTTTAAGAATTGGGGCTTTCTCTCTTTTCTTTTGGATTAGTGTGGCCAGTGGTTTATTGATTGTATTGATTCTTTCAAAAAACCAGCTTCTAGTTTCATTGATACGTTCTACTGTATCTCCGGTTTCTACCTCATTGATCTCTGCTCTAATCTTCATTATTTCCCTTCTTATGTGTGCAGGTGTTTTAATTTGTTGTTGATTCTCCAGTTCTTTAAGGTGTAGAGATTCTTGTGTCTTCTGGATTTTTCAATTTTTTTGAGGAAGTCTTGGATGGCTATGTATTTCCCCCTTAGGACTGCCTTTGCTGTATCCCATAGGTTTTGGACTGAAGTGACTTCATTCTCATTGGTTTCCATGAATTGTTTCAGTTCTTCTTTGAACTCCTGGTTGATCCAAGCATTCTTAAGCAAGGTGGTCTTTAGCTTCCAGGTGTTTGAGTTCCTTCAGATCTTTTCCTTGTGATTGAGCTCCAGTTTCAAAGCATTGTGATCTGAGAATATGCAGGGAATAATCTTAATCTTTTGGTATTGGTTGAGCCCTGATTTGTGACCCAGGACATTGTCTATTCTGGAGAAGGTTCCATGTACACTTGAGAAGAAGGAGCATTCTGTTGTTTTAGGGTGGAATGTTCTGTATATATCTTGAGGTTCATCTGGTCCAATGTGTTATTCAATGCTCTTGTTTCTTTATTGATTTTCTGCTTTGATGATCTGTCTATTACTGAAAGAAGGATGTTAAGATCTCCTACTATTAATGTATTCATATTAATATGACTCTTTATCTTGATTAACAGTTTTCTTATGTAATTGGCTGCTCCCATATTGGAGGCATAGATATTTACATTTGTTAGATCTTGTTGGTGTATAGTCCCTTTAAGAATGGATGTAGTGTCCTTCTGTATCTCTGACTACAGTCTTTAGTTTAAAGTCTAATTTATTTGATATGAGGTCACTACCCTGGCCTTTTTTTTGAGGCCGATTGGCATGAAAGATGCTTCTCCATCCCTTCACTTTCAGTCTGATGTATCCTTAGGTTCAAAATGGGCCTCTTGTAGACAACATATGGATGGGTCCTGTTGTTTTATCCAATCTGAAACCCTGTGTCATTTTATAGGTGCATTTAGGCCATTCACACCGAGAGTGATTATTGACATACGTTTTTGTTGACATCGTGTTACCTTTGAAGTCTTTCTTTCTGTAGATTGTCTCTATATTTCTGTTCAATGCTATTCTTATGATTTTCGCTCTTATAGAACCCCCCTTAATATTTCCTGCATGTCAGCTTGATGGTTGCATAAGCCTTGTCGGTCTTGGAAACTGCCTAGTGCAATCTATACTTTTAATGCCATTCCGATCAAAATTCCACCGATATTTTTCAAAGAGCTGGGCAAATACTCCTATAATTTGAATGTAATCAGAAGAGACCCCAAATCGCTAAGTAAATGTAGAAAAACAAAAATAAAACTGGGGGCATCACGTTACCGGATTTCAAGCATTACTACAAAGCTCTGATCACCAAGACAGCATGGTACTGGCATAAAAACAGACACATGGATCAGTGGAACAGAGTAGAGAGCCCAGATATGGACCCTCAACTTTATGGTCAAATAATCTTGAACAAAACAGGAAAAAACAGCCAGTTGAAAAAAGACAGTCTCTTCAATAAATGGTGCTGGGAAAACTGGGCAGCTATTTGTAGAAGAATAAAACTCAACGATTCTCTTACACCATACACAAAGATAAACTCCATATGGATAAAAGTCCTCAAGTGAGACAGGAATTCATCAGATTCCTAGATAAGAACATAGGCAGTAATCTCTTCAATATCAGCCACAGCAAATTCTTTCAAGATAAGTCTCCAAAGGCAAAGGAAACAAAAGCCAAAATGAACTTTTGGTACTTCATCAAGATCAAAAGCTTCTGCACAGCAAAAGAAACAGTCAAGAAAGCAAAGAGGCAACCCACGGAATGGGAGAAGATATTTGCAAATGACAGTACAGACAAAAGGTTGATATCCAGGATCTATAAAAATCTCTCAAACTCAACACACACAAAACAGACAATCATATCAAGAAATGGGCAGAAGATATGTCTTCCAATGAAGCCATACAAATGGCTATCAGACACTTGAAATAATGTTCATCATCACTAGCCCTCAGGGAGATTCAAATTAAAACCACGTTGAGATACCACCTTAAACCAGTTAGAATGGCCAAAATTAACAAGACAGGAAACAGCATATGTTGGAGAGGATGTGGAGAAAGGGGGCCCTTCCTACACTGTTGGTGTCAATACAAGTTGGTGCAGCCACGTTGGAGCACAGTGTGGAGATTCCTCAAGAAATTAAAAATAGAGCTTCCCTATGACCCTGCAATTGTACTCCTGGGTATTTACCCCAAAGATACAGATGTCATGAAAAGAAGGGCCATCTATACCCCAATGTTTATAGCAGCAATGGCCACAATCGCCAAACTGTGGAAAGAACCAAGATACCCTTCAACGGACGAATGAATAAGGAAGATGCGTTCCATATAACAATAGAGTATTATGGCTCCAAAGAAAGGATGAATACCCAACTTTTGTAACAACATGGACGAGACTGGAAGAGATTATGCTGAGTGAAATAAGTCAAGCAGAGAGAGTCAATTATCATATTGGCTTAATACATATTGGCCCTTCTTTTCATGACATCTTTGTCTCCACATCCCCTCCAACACATGTTGTTTCCTGTCTTGCTAATTTTCGCCATTCTTTTTTTTAATTAATTAATTTTTTTCAGTGTAACAGTATTCATTGTTTTTGCACCCCACCCGGTGTTCCATGCGATCAGTGCCCTCTCCAAAACCCACCACTTGGTCCCCCAACCTCCCACCCCCTGCCCTTTCAAAACCCTCAGTTTGTTTTTCAGAGTCCATAGTATCTCATAGTTCACCTCCCCTTCCAGTTTCCCACTCCTTTCTCCTCTCCATCTCCCCTTGTCCTCCATGTTATTTGTTATGCTCCACAAATAAGTGAAACCATATGATACTTGACTCCCTCTGCTTGACTTATTTCATTCAGCATAATCTCTTCCAGCCCTGTCCATGTTGTTACAAAAGTTGGGTATTCATCCTTTCTGATAAAGGCATAATACTCCATAGTGTATATGGACCACATCTTCCTTATCCATTTATCTGTTGAAGGGCATCTTGGTTCTTTCCACAGTTTGGCTACCGTGGACATGCTGCTATAAACATTGGGGTATAGATGGCTCTTCTTTTCACTACATCTGTGTCTTTGGGGTAAATCCCCAGTTGTGCAATTGTAGGGTCATAGGGAAGCTCTATCTTTAATTTCTTGAGGAATCTCCACACTGTCCTCTAAAGTCACTGCATCAACTTGCATTGCCACCAACAGTGTAGGAGAATTACCCTTTCTCCACATTCTCTCCAACACATGTTGTTTCCTGTCTTGTTAATTCTGGCCATTTTAACTGGTGTAAGGTGGTATCTCAATGTGGTTTAAATTTGAGTCTCCCTGATGGCTAGTGTGATGAACATTTTTTTCCTGTGTCATATAGCCATTTGTATGTCTTCTTTGGAGAAGTGTCTGTTCATATCTTCTGCCCATTTTTTGATAGGATTGTCTATTTTGTGTGTGTTGAGTTTGAGGAATTCTTTATAGATCCTAGATATCAGCCTTCTGTCTGTCCTTTCATTTGCAAATATCTTCTTTCATTCCGTGGGTTGTCTCTTTGTTTTGTTGACTGTTTCCTTTGCTGTGCAGAAGCTTTTGATCTTGATGAGGTCCCAAAAGATCATTTTTGCTTTTGTTTCCTTTGTCTTTGGAGACTTATCATGAAAGAAATTGCTGTGGCTGATATAGAAAATATTACTGCCTATGTTCTCCTCTAGGATTTTGATGGATTCCTGTCTCAGGTTGAGGTCTTTTATCCATTTTGAGTTTATCTTTGTGTACGGTGTAAGAGAATGGTTGAGTTTCATTCTTCTACATATAGCTGTTCTGATTTCCCAGCACCATTTATTGAAGAGACTTTTTTTTTCCACTGCATATTTTTTCCTGTTTTGTCGAAGAATATTTGACCGTAGAGTTGAGGGTCCATATCTGGGCTCTCTGCTCTGTTCCACTGGTCTCTGTGTCTGTTTTTATGCTAGTACCCTGCTGTCTTGGTGATCACAGCTTTGAAGTAAAGCTTGAAATCAGGTCACGTGATGCCGCCAGTTTTATTTTTGTTTTTCAGCATTTTCTTAGTGATTCAGGGTCTTTCTGATTCCATTCAAGTTTTTCGATTATTTGCTCTAGCTGTTTGAAAAGTACCAGTGGAATTTTGATTGGAATGGTATTAAGAGTATAGATTGCTCTAGGCAATATAGACATTTTAATAATGTTTATTCTTTGGATCCAGGAGCATGGAATGGTCTTCTATCTTTTTGTGTCTTCTTCTATTTCTTTCATGGGTGTTCTGTAGTTCCTCAAATACAAATCCTTTACCTCTTTGGTTAGGTTTATTCCCAGGTATCTTATGGTTCTTGGTGCTAGAGTAA
>NW_026739436.1:1837623-1897677 GCF_022355385.1 Mustela nigripes
AAAAAATTAATAAAAAAAAATGAACTATAAAGTATATATAGTATGGAAAAGGCATGAGAATAAACATACAGATTTTTTTAGAAAGATAATTTAAAGTAAAAATTCGAAAGATATTTTAGAATATACATAGTATTTATTTTAGAATATTTAGAATTTATTTAGAATATTTATGTTAGATAAAACATAGTAAACATAATAAATACAAAATAAGTAAGAAAATAAACAGTGACATGTATGATCACTTGATTTGCAAAAAGAGTGTCAAAATCATTTAATGGGGGAAGAGAGTCTCTTGCATAAATGGTGCTGGGATAACAAGTCACCAACAAATAAAAGAATGCAACTGGACTCTACAATACATCATGTACAAAAAGCTATTCAAAATTGTTTTAAGAATATTTAGGAATTCAAAATTCTTATAAATATAAGAATTAAAGCTATATGTTTTAGGAGAAAACATAGCTACAAATCATGTTCTAGGATTAGGCAACAGCTTCTAAGATATGACATCAAAAGTACACATGTAAAATAAACTGAGTTTTATCAATATTAAAAACCTTTGTGTGGCAAGAGAAATGAAGAAAGTAAAAACTTAACTCCAAAATGGAAGAAGTATTTATAAATCATATGTGATACAGATTTATATCCAGAATGTGTGAAAACTGTTACATCCTAGTAACAATAGATAGCCCAAATTTTAAAAGGGCTAATGATCTAATTAGACATTTCTCCAAAAAGATATACAAATGGCCAATAAGCACAGGAAAAGATGCTAAATATTATTAATCAAGGGGGCAGTACAAATCAAAACTATGATATCTGATTCATACCTATTTGGTGGCTATAATCAAAAGAATGAATAATAGGAAGCATTGTTGAGAATATGGATAAATATGTTGCTACTGGGAATATAAAATTGTGCAGCTCAAGACAAAACACTGTTGTCAGTTTTGCGATAAATTAAGCATAGAATTACCATATGATCCAGCAATTAGAAAATTAGTAAATACCCAAAGAACTCAAACCAGATTCTCAAATATTTGTTAAGAAAAGTTGATGGCACAATGGTGTTCATAATAGTGAAAAGGTGAAAACAATGCAAATGTTCATTCGCAGATGATTGGATAAAGAAAATGTGCTAAGACCGGGGTTTATACGGAGCCCTAGAGTGATCTGAAAAACTAATGGATACGACCATCATTATTATAAGTGAAAGAAACCAATTGCTAGGCTTAGGGAGAATGTGAAGTGATTGTTAGTATAGTTTTTTTGTGGTTAGATGACGAAAATATTCTGGACTTATATAGTAGTGAATGAACCTCTTTTTTTTTTTTTTTAAGATTTTATTTGTTTATTTGACAGAGAGAGATCACAAGTAGGCAGAGAGGCAGGCAGAGAGAGAGAGAGAGAAGGAAGCAGGTTACCCGCTGAGCAGAGAGCCCGATGTGGGACTGGATCCCAGGACCCTGAGATCATGACCTGATCGGAAGGCAGTGGTTTGACCCACTGAGCCACCCAGGCGCCCATGAATGAGCATCTTTATAGATACTGTAAAAATTATTCAATTGTACACTTAAAACATGGAGAATTGTATGGAGTGAATTACACCTTTAAAAAAAGTCTTAAGTCTTGATTTTATCAACTGGAAACAGAATGTTCAGGAATCCTCAGAGCAACCTCAGAGCATTTCATATTACTACAACAACCAAAATGGAACAGCAAAGGAAATGTATTGTAAACCTAATAAGAAAGCAGTGGCTCACGCAGTAGAATCTATTCAACAAGTATTAAACGCCAACTATTTGTGGAGCTATGTTTTTAAAGCTCGAGAGGGGCAGTCAGCACTTAACAAAACATGATTGTCATCCCACAGTAATCTGAAACTGGTGAAGGACAATCAAGGTTATGATGGTTTGGTGGGTGGGGGGCGCTTTGTGCAGATATCTGAGAGGCAAATAATAATAGCCAATACACTTTTCCTAGGTGTGAGGCCGCCGTATAGCTTAATGCAATAGGGAAAACAGAAGCATATAATTACTCTATACGACCATGACGAATTAACTTCCCAAACACTAAATACTTATACTTTTTCGAGTATTTTCCACATTCTGAACATTAGATCCCCTTGAAAACTACAAATCCCAATAGGCTATGCGTGCAGAGCAGGGATTACTTTTCCTTTCTCAAAATCCTGAATTACGCTGTAAACACTATTTAGGCTCGGTGAGATGGGAACACGCCGCTTGCAAGGCGTGTCGGTTTTTCCCAAAGTCTTCATCCGGGAATTTGCAAACTCGCGCGGCCAGTACAGCACAGAGGCGGAAAAGCCGAGCCCAATATTCCCCACACCCATCCCCAGCCTCTCTTCTGGAGCCAACCTCTTCCGGTCACGTGAAAGGCCTCGTGTGCGCGATTGGTTTCGGGGGTGCAGAAGCGGGGATGTATGTTTTACGAGCTTCCGTGCTGCTGGTTAAACTGCGGTTTTGGTTGCTTCGGTCAACCCTCAGCGACTCAGGTCAGAAGGGCCGTGCGGGAGGAGGCGACCGGTATTCCTAGCAGGTCCGTCGGATAGATTCCCTGATCTCCACTGGCTGCCGCATTAGAGGGTGAGGGAGAATACGGTTTTTTATAAGCTGGTTTTTAACTCTTGTTTACTTTACCCGTCGGACGAATATCGGCCTTCTTCCCTCCTGGGGGGAGCACTGTTGGAGTAAGTATTTGTTTTTAATCCCTGGTCCGATTGAATGAGGAGGAAGAAACTGCTAGGGTTTAGGGACGTGCTCCTGAGAGAGAAGGAAAGGCGAAGCAGCGGTGAGCCAGGTGTGACAGCCACGTGCGGACGGCGCCGCGGGGCCCCGGGAGCCTGGTGTCCTCTCTCCCAGCCCCCGCCGTCCCCGTGCTCCCCGCGCTGGGCACCACCGTCGGGAGACTAATTGAGGTCAACAGCTAGCCCTCAGGTTTCGGCGGGTGCACGAGGAATTGCGCAGGATGCTCCTTGGTAGAGCTCTTGCGTAGTTTCATAATGGCGGGGGAGCTGTCGCTACGCTGCATTTTTCCTTTCCAGGTCTTTTCCTTTACTTTTCGCGGGCGCTGGATTGTAGGCTGCTGTGAAGTACCTTGTTATGGCCGCGTGGTTACTGAGACCTTGGCTCTTGGCGTCACCGATTTGTCGACACTGAGGTGGTGCCAGAAGACCTCAGTCCAGTGAACTTGGCAAACGTTGTCTTGTAGAAACTTCTTTCTAATTGATGTTTTTTCTTACCTTTCTTGTTCCTGACCTTTGAATGCCTCTTCTATACACTTTAGTCTCTCAATCTGTGATATATCCTAAAAATATTTCCTTATTTTATTTACGTCAGGGAATTTTCATTGTCTCTCTGAATACAGAAAGATGGAGCCCTCCTTAAGATTGGGAAAATTTGACTTGTTCTGGCTCAGTGTGTAGGGTTCGGAAAAGTTCGCACAATGGATGAGCTGCCCTACACTATCCTGTTTTCATAGCCCTGGAATGGAGAATTGCAGGGAAGATTCTGGAAGATGAAAACCCCGTTTCTTTTTCCCTTCACTTGGACCTATTGAGACATTCACTCCTATATGAAATTACGGAATAATAATCTTCTAACAAGTTTAATGAATTTAAAAAGTCAAGTTTATGTTTAATCTAAGTGTCAAGAATTAGCTTTTGAGGGTCTGTTTCAAATGTCAGGTATTTTCGTGTGTCACTACAAGATGTTACTAACTTCTCACTTGTCTTTTCTGCCCGCTTATTACTCTTCATGCATTTGAAAGAAAGGTCCAGTAGATACCTGCAGAATTGAAAGGGAAGCCATGTATTCAACATGCTCCAGGGATTCAGAATTGTCACTAATAAGACAGTGATGTTGAGGGTCTTTCCCTCAGGAAAAAGTCTGATTTAAACTCAAAAACAAATTGCTATTTTGGACTAAGTTCTGCTTTATGCTGCTTAGGATGAGAGTAGAGATGGGTTGAATTAGGAACAAAGTTTTACTCAATTAGCATTTTATTTACTTTAAAGATTTTATATATTTGTTTGACAGACAGAATACAAGTAGGCAGAAAGGCAGGCACAGAGAGGAGGAAGCAGGCTCCTGTATGAGTGAGCAGGGAGCCTCATGCGGGGGTTCAGTTCCAGGATCCTGGGACCATGACCCAAGCCAAAGAAAGGCTTTAACCCACTGAGCCACCCAGATGCCCCTCAATTAGCATTTAAATTTAAAAGGTCAGGCTAATGACATTTTGTGTTAATAGTTGGTCATGAATAATCTGAATCTAATAGTGCCTTAACTGTCTCATTTCATCTACCAAATTAGAGTCCTCTGCCAAACCTTTCCTGAGCATTTTTTTAGTTTTGTTATTGAACAACATGGAATTGAAAAATATGATAAAATATTAGTTTTTCAGTTTTTATTTTAAAATTGAATATCTGCTACCTGTATGTATCACTTTTACATAGGTACTTTAAAACTCTTTAATTTTTAAGTATTCTCACTAACTTGAAAAAATACTTAACACTAGGCTAAGTGTTCCTTTGTTCTTTCTTAGGAATCTGAAATAATTATTATTGTTTTTAACATTGGGGAAATTAAATAAAAACAAATAAATCTTGTTCCTCTTTACCCAAGAAGATGGACTTTATTGGGTTCTTATTTTAGAAATACCTATTTTTCCTTTCACTTAGTTTGTTATTGCTTATATCCTTTGGGGTTCTCTTAGATGTATGTAAATTTGTGATTGTTAATTTTCCTGGATTGACATTTCAGTCAATATATAACACATTTGTCTCTTAAAACAGTTTTTGCCAGAACATCTTTTTATCTAGTTTTAGATTGCTACTCTACTTTTCCTTTTTTTTTAAATGGAATATCTTGTTCCGTCTTTTAAAAGTCCTACAATTTGTGTTCTTGTATCTGAGGTGAGTCTCTCCTAGAAGGCATGTAGTTGGATTATTCATTTTCCTTTTTTTTAATACTTTATTTCAGAGAGAGCAAAAGAGAGCATGAGTGGGAGTCCAGAGGTGAAACTCCATGCTGAGTAGGCAGGTCAGTGCAGGGCTCAATCCCAGGATCCCTGGAATCATGACCAAAGCCAACGTAGATGCTTAATCTACTGAACCACCAAGGCACCCTGGATTATTCATTTTAAAATCCAAGTGTCATGCTTGCTTAATTAATTAATTAATTTAAAGCTTATTTGTCAGAGAGAGAGAGCGCACACAAGCAGGGGGAGGAGCAAAGGCAGAGGGAGAAGCAGGCACCCCACTGAGCAAAGATCCCTATGCTGAACTCTGATTCCAGAATCCTGGAATCATTACCTGGGCCTAAGTAACTGACCGAGCCACTCAGGCATCCTATATACTTTGTTTTATTAATTGTAAAGTTTACTCCATTTACATTAAGAATAATTACTAACAGAGACAAATTCACTTGTGTTAATTTGTTTTTCTAGGTCTTTTTTCCCTCTATCGCTGCCTTCTTTTGTGTTTGTGTTTTTGTAATGTAACATTTTAATTCTCATTTCTTTTTCTGTATCTTGTTTAGTTTTCTTATTTTTTAGGAATTATAATTGATAGCTTCAGCTTATAACATGAATCTGAATTAACATCAATTTATTTTGAGTGGTATACAGAAAGTTTACTTCTTATAGTTCTGCCCTCTTCCTTTCTTTCATTGCAGTGTCTTAAGAATATATCTTTATGGATTAGAATAGTTGTATTAATATTTGTAATTTTTGTTTTAATCATGGACGGAAAAAAAAGATAAAAGCCAAAATGTAATAATATTGGCTTTCTTATGTAGCTGCCTTTGCTATTGTTTATTTCTTTGAATTGTTTATTGGCTTTTGAATTGTTTATTGGCTTTGAATTGTTTATTGTTTATTGGCTTTGAATTGATGAGTGATACCTTTTCACTTTTGTCACAGGATCACCATTTTCATTTCTTGTAGTGGGGGATCTGCTCTTTTGCTTTAAATTTATTTTATTTATTTTTTTAATTGAACTGTGGTTGACATACTGTATTATATTGTTTTGAGGGGTACAACATAGTTCAACATTTTAATATATTATGAAGTGATCAACACGCTTAACCTGCTTACCATTTGTTACCATCTTCAGCTTTTGGTTATCTGGAAATGTTTTAATGCCCTTTTTTATTGTGAAGGCTAGATTTGCAGTTTTCATACCTAAAGTTTGTTTAGTTCATTGAATGTGTAGATTAATAGTTTTCATCAACTGTGAAAGATCTTGGGGCTGCTATTCAAAACAAAAAAGGTGTTTTTTTGGTAGGGGGCTCTTTCTCTTTCACTTCCCCTTTAACTTTCATTCTGTGTATGCTGGTTTGCTTCATGGTATATTACAAGTCTCTTATGCACTACTAATTGTGTTTATTCTTCTTTCTGTTTCTCAGACTATTTCAGTTGACCTAACTTCTGGTTTGCTGATTCCCCTGCCTGCTGAACTCTGCTATTGAGCCTCTCTCTTTAATGGATTTTCCTTTCATTATTGTACTTTTTGCTCTGGAATTTCTATTCGGTTCTTTAAAAATCCTTCTTTACTGATGCTGTTATTTTGTTCATATATCATTTTCCTGGATTTAGCACTTTGTGTAAGTTTCATTTTTTAACTTTTTGAGCATAGTTACAAAGCTTTGTTCAAAATATATGTAATGCTACAGTTTCCTCAAGGACCTTTTCTGTTCATTTATCTTATTATTCCTGTGATTTGCGCATCATTCCATTTTTCTTTGCGTAATTTGTAATTTTTCTGTTGACAAATAAATGTTGTGAATATTATGTTATTGTCAAACAAAAACAAATTGTGATTTGATAAGATACCTTATTCAAAGACTTTACTGCAATAGGGAGAACATACTGATTTTAGAAATCTGAAAGTATTTCAGAAGCAGAGAATGATTTTTCCTTTATTGGAAGGGATAAGTAGGGTTAGTAGAAACTTTTCAAGGGGAAATGAAGCAAGGAAAGAATGAGCAGACAGCATGATGAAAAATATGTCACAACTCTTCTGTGGATGACCTACTTAAGGGGGCGTAATCTTTGTTTTTGTGCTTACTCAGGAGTAAGTCAAATTCAGGGGCATGAGGAAGGAGAGAAATTTGTCTAAAGTTTGGTTAAGAGAAGGCAATGAGTAAGATATGTGCTGTGGTGAACATTGAACTCTGGAAGCCAGATTCTTCCCCTACGCTTTGTTCCTTGTTGGTGCTTGTTGGGGGTGTAGTTGTTTAGTAACTTTTTATGCTTTGGATGATAAGAGCTGTTTTGTAAAAGTAATAAATGTTTTGTATGGCTTTAGCTAGAGGTCAGCCAATGATTTGAAACAGATTTCTTTGAAAACAGGGAACTGAAAATAAACCCAGTCTTTGCAAATGGGCTCCATTTGGGGAACTCCTTAATACTTATCCAGGACATTTAGAACTTGCCTTAGCTTGTACTACCACCTTGAAAATAGCAAGATGTAAAAGTGTAGGGTCTTTGAAGTCTCTTCTGAGCGTGTATTCTTCACTTTCATATGTCTGGTCTTCTAGAGTCCCTGGTATACTTGGAGACTTTTCAAAGCTCTCTTCCATGTATCTTCTTTTTCAAATTTCTCATTTCCATGCTGTTTGCCTTATGTTTTCTTTTTAGCCCAGAATAGGGGTTGCAGCTGTTACTTCAGATTTTATACTAGGAGGCTATACTAGTCTGAGAGATTCTAAGGCGGGGAAAACAAAGGCTCCTTGGGAGCTGCCTTGTAGCTCAAAATCCATCATCAGAGAGCTTAAGAACAAAGTTTCTGTTACCCACTCTGCCAACCGCCAAGTCACACCAGGAAGGCTAGCTACCTCCAGGCTATGGTTAGGGTCTGTTAGGCAGATAATTAGAAAGCCTCAGTATCCCTTTACTAAAATGTAGTTAGCAGTAGCTTCTTTCTTCATTTAGCCTTTCTGTGGTGATTGTAAGTTTTGATTATATTTCAGAGTTTCAGAAAATTAAATTTGGATTTTTATGGGAGCGTAATCATTGCTTAGTATAGGAATGGGTTTTTGGAAGCCCTGCTTCATTGTTTTTAGTCATGTGTTTCTCTCTAGTGTAACCTTAATTTTGTAAAGTAGTGGTATCTGGATAATATATCCAGTTAACAAACAAAACAAAACAGAAAAAACACAGCAAACCTTTCTTAGGTGGCATAGCTCCTAATTATGTTGCAGATGGTTTAAGCTAGAGCAATGAAGATACAAGGGAAAATGCTTTATTTCACCCCCTATTTGGATTATCCTGGCTTAATAATACCAATCACTTCACAAATGGAGATCTTATTTATAAGTTATAGTTGATCAAAAAGGAAGTGGTTGGAACTCCTCTCCCTGTTTTCCTACCCAGTTCCAGGGCATGTTCCCTAAAGTTGGGTTTGCCTGATAATAATTTAAGGTATCCTTATTTACCCCCCAAAGGCAACAGTTCTCTAATTTTTTGGCTTAAGAAGTAACTTAACTGTTACTTAATTTCACTTTTAAGATAACTTAAAAAGCATTGATGACTCCCATATAGAATCTTAAGCCCTATCAGAACTTTTTCTAATGAGCTCTTTTAAAATCTAAAGCTCTGTTTTATGCTTTCGATTCATCCTGTCCATTGAGTCGTTTTGTAATGCATTGTCTTGTGGAAAATATTGAGTCACTGAGTTGTATAGCTCTTTCACATGTTCTATAATATTAGACTATCATAGTTGTTGATACCATGATCAATCTCATCGGTAAAGTCTTTATGTACCTGGAGTCTGCCAGTCATGGTGGCTGAATGAAATTTTCCAAAATTCTAATTTTCATTTGAATTTTCCCATTGGAACAGATACTGTCTATTGTTTATTCTTGTGAGCTTGTTTAATTCATTTTCTGCAAAATGCCTTGCAAATAACCAAATTTGAATAATCACAGTAACTAGAAACTACATAGGGTCAGATAAATAATTTCACTTACAAACTAATTTTTTTGCAATAGTTTATGACTTTTATCTTGAGACAAAAGACAGTTTTTTACAATAACACATAACCAAGAGTTTTCACATTCACACCTATTTCCTGAACCTCAGTTCCTTCAGGGTGATGTAAAGAGAACCAGGTGATGTTTGGATTTCATAAGAGGAATCCTAAGCTTAGGGAACCTGACTTTTATAATGTGACAGAATGGTGGCTGCTCAAAGATGCCCATGTCTTAAACAGCGACCTGTAAATTATCTTATTGGCCAAAGGGACTTGGTGTAGATGTGTTTACAAAGATGGGGATTTTGAGGGATTATCAGGATGGGCCCAGAGAAATTGCAAGCATCTTTATAACAGAGGGAGGATGACAAGAGTCAGAGTGAGAGTGAGGGCATTGTGCATAAGACTTGGTTTGCTGTTACTGGCTTTGAAGATGGAAAGAAGGGCCAGGAGCTAGCCTCCATTAAAGTCAAGGAAATGGATTCTCCCATAGACTTTTGATGTAAAATAATAAATAAGCCACAAGGCAATTTATTATAGCAGCAATTGGCAACATGCCAATAGACAAATATGTCTGCTGCTTTAGAGTAGACATGATTTCTGTTTTTTCACCCAAGGCTGTTTGTTGTATAGAGATCCTTGTAAAGATAGCCTGAAACAAAGACAGCAGTGTCTCTGTCCACAGGAGAAGCAGAAACACTGTCATGGGTTCTAGTGAATTTTCCCTTGGGTACACAACTCCATTGGCCACACTGTTCTATCTGATTAGTATCTGGCTAGGACCATATTTTTTCAGTTTATCTGATGGATACTGTCAACATGACTCCCAAGCATCAGAAAGAGCCCAAGTGGCAGGATTAACTTCAGATCTACTGCAGAAAGTTGGATGGCTTTCTTCCATGAGGCTCGTGTTGACCTTTCCGCTGGTGTGGAGTGTGGATCATTGAATGGTCTACAAGTACTGGTTGTGTTTCCTTAAAGAATTGATCATTTTTTGACCACCGCTAAGGGAGAAGACACAGTTTTTTGAGGGTTGCAAGTTAATGCACAACTTCTGTGAAAGAAGAGGCACATATTGTACCTCTGTAAAGAAAGTGTTTATGATTTGGGGGCTTCCAAAGTAGTACTTAAATCATGTGTTCCCAAGTGGGCAAAATTTTAGAGTGCTTTACAGCCTAGCTCCCTAGAGAAACTTGTAAATCTTATAATTTAAGTAATTGAATTGTATCCTCTTCGCCTTTTTGAAAGGCCTCCCTGAGACCACTCTGTCCTATTTGCCCTGTCAGTTGTGTCAGCTGGATTCCATTTGTTGGAATGGAATAATGGAACCCTTCTTGGAACTCTGGAATAACTTGGTGATGACTAGAGGAATGAGGGCAGGAAAGACATTCAGTCACTTACCAACATAAGTGTATTATTTGGGGGATGCAGGAGCTGGAGCATCCATTGCTGCTTCCTTTTAAAAGATAATAATCTTATCGTCTGAGCTATCTGGTTGGAAGTTACTTTCATCAGTGTGTCAGATCCAAAGAGATTTTAACACTTTGAGAAGGCCACACCAGAGTATATTTTTAATGAGGAACAGTTTTGGAAGACATAGGATAGTATTACTTTGCCTCCTCAATGCTCCTCAGTCTAACCTGTTACTCAGTGCCTCGATTTTATAACTGCCACAAAATGGGCGTATCTAGTAGATTTAGCTTCACGTTTTGTCCAGTCATCCCCTACTTGTAGAAGTCCTTTTGTCCAGAAAGGTTAGGTACTTGAGGGATGGGGAAAGTTTTACAAACTGCAGAGATCCATTCTGACTTCTTTGACCTGTGTGGGCGATCATCTTAGGGACACCCCATCGGCTGTAGACAACTGGTCATTTTCCTTGCAGTATAGGACCATGTCAGTCCACAGAAGTATCCAAGTAGCTGAGCCAGAGTTTGATTCCTTTAGGCCCCATTTTGTACCTGAAGAATATACCACATGGATTGATTTGGTTTTGGTGTTAGGGGAATGAAAGAAGCATCAGCTTATGAAAGGTCAGGATGCTTTGAATTTCATTTAATGGTGTTCACATTGCCATGATCAGTGCAGTGACTATAATTCAGCTAGCAATGGTGGCAGTCTGAGTAGTGCAGGCTTGATCAATGGCTTCATTTTAGTTGCCTTGGGTATTTGTATGAATAGCTCAGATGATTTATTTAGTAGGTGTGATTGATTTTCATCTACCACTGTGTTCATCTGTGTTCATTGGTAGTTTTCTAAGCTAAACACCAAATAGTGAGGCTATAGTAAGGCTTTTCAGGGAATATAGGTCAAAGCAATGAGAGTTACCTTGAATTCTCTCCGCCAGCAGAATGTTTATACCCATTCTTGGTCCTTCATAATTTGCAATAAAACAGCCACCACAGCCAGCTACATATGGTTTAGTTTCATTGTAACTGAATCACCTCGTAAATGGGACCATGAGTTTGGAGAGCCTCTGTGAATCCTATTAGGGCAGTGTCTTTGCTTTAGGCAATGAATCTGCAAAATAATGCCTTCCACTTCTTTGTGTAATACTGAGATGAGACTTTGCTGGCTAAATTCTTGATACTACCATTTAAATTTAAGAAATAAAGTTTGTTGGGCCTTTCCCACGTGGTAAGTCTGATATACTGAGCTCACCCACCCCAAAAGAAAAATATTAGGCCAGAGACTCAGGAGAATTTCATTCACTAGGTATTCACTGTTTGCAAGAGCCTCGAGGTAAGATAATTGGTGCTTTTCAAAAAGGATACGCCTGGTGTGTGAGGAGGGCTGTTCTTTGCTTGCCTTATCATAGAGACTTGTAACATAAAGGAGTCTTTAGAGTTTGTGGGCCCCCAATGTACTTATTTGTGTGTTTCCTAAATGAGAGAATCCCTACTGGCAGCACTTCATACACTTCATATATTTCATTATACTTCATATCTAATATATATGTATGTATTTGTATAGTAATTTGTACTATACATTTAGCTTTGGGGGCAGCACTAACGGTACATCGAATAAGGCCAAATCAAGTTTGTCTGACTTCCTAGGTCTATTGTGGTGTGTGCCCCAGATGCCATTAGTGAAACAGAATCAGGTGGGTCAGTGACTTGGATAGCTGTTGTTAAGCAGAGACCTAAAAATTTGACTCTGTCTATTCCTCACAGTATGCGAGCATACTAGGATGCATGTGTGTGGACTTTGGTTCCATTTGGGGATGGGGGATTCTTGGTCTCAGCCCTAACCATCTCTCTCCTTAAGGTGGCTAAAGTCAGGGTGCACAGGAAGAAATTAGAGGAAATGAAGAAGGAGAGAGTAGGTCCACATCATACGTAAGAAGAAACATATATAAGAAGTATTTCTTCTTGCTTCTGAGCAGCATAACCAGGGTCTTTATAACTTTGCTTTCAAATGAAATGCCTTCACTTCTATTTAAAGGCCAGAGTGAGGGCCAGGAAGAGATGAAAGATAAGTTTAATGTGAGAGCTTCTAAAAGCATATTATCATTTCTTTTTCCAGTTTCTCTCTTCTTAGTTTTTCTCTCTGTTGCTTGCTTTTTCCTGGTTTTGTCCCTTACCCCAGGCTGCTGAAAGGCAGTATTTGTGCCTACAATGTTTTTATCCAGAGCTTCCCGGGAAGCTACTCCAGCCTTGGGACAGCTCTCATATAACAAAGGCATACTCATATACAGGTTTCTCAGGGGGCTGCCAGAAAGGTTGAATGATCCTTTAAATGATCTCCATATTGTTCTCTCTGGCACTAAGAGTATGGGCTCCCATCTTTATAGCCACTAGAGTGTGAAGTACGGTAGGTGGGAAGTTTAAAATCCCATGGTGCTTTCCTACTGCAAAACAGCTGCTTTTCTATCACTAAAGTCTTCCATTTGGGTTGAAGTTTTAAATTTAAAAATTTGAGAAAATTTTTTTCTTTTTAGAAAATTTGAGAAAAAGTTGTTTCTGCAAAAGTTGTTTCTGATGGATTCTGGCAGCATATTACTTATTGGAAGAACAGTGCCTTGGAGCTTCCTATTCTACCATTATGGTAGTTCTTTTTAACTCTTTGCCTCCTTTAATTTAAAATTGCACTATTATTTTGTAAACAACCATGAAAGGGCGAAAAACTGCCCATGATGATGTGCCTATTGATTGTACCACATACAAAAAGTAAAAAGTACATTTAGACATCAGCAATGTAGGATGGAAAAACTGTATTTTTATGTACTGTATAAATTCCTTCCTGTGATTACATTTGATTTAGCCTCCCTTCCATGATCTTTTTTTCTCTTCATTCTTTCTAGTGTGTGATTGGCATAATGGAAGAATCTAGAATTTGCAGGCTAGGAGTGAAAGCAGATATATTGTGTAACTCTCAATCAAATGATATTCCTCAACACCAAGACTCAGATTGTTCTGGCACAAGTAATAAGAATTCCTTGCAAGAGGATGAAGGCAGTAACTTTATAACAAAGAACAGGATTTTGGTGAACCCAGTGCACTACATGCAAGAGTCAAGAATGGATCCTCCTGGACCAGATGCTGGCAAGGATCCTTCTGATAGTCAAGAAGATTCGGAGTGCAACAGGAACAAAGGAAAAACCTTAGGTAATATTCTCTGCACAGTGGTTGGACATTTTTATGTGCTGCTTATTTTACCTAGCTTTTCTGTGGCACAGGTAACTATAGAACCTGTCCAGTTTTCAGGTATTTGTGGTTTTGGTTTAAAAAAAAACCAGCTCTGTTATTTTTGAACAGATCAGTCAGTTCTACGCAGGAGGGAAAAGTGGCAAGAGAGGGCCTTAGTTACAGGGTCCAAGGTATTTTACCTAAATAATCAAGAACTGTTTTTATGTTTTTTGTTTCTGTTTTTGTTTTCTTTTTGTGAAAAAGTCTGTAGCCATATGGCAGAAGCACTATTCTTGTGTCTGTTGTTTGGTTCTTTAATCGACCAATTACTACGAAGATTGTTTTTGCTCAGTTTATTTAAAGAATATTTACTAAAATTTGGCATGATATGTTATCCCTGGCTTAGAAAGCAGGCTAATAAGTCTGAATTTCAGGGTGTTTTTTCTCCCTTCTGGTATGTTAGTTTGACATTTTAGGGCTAAGAATGTAGTATGTTAAATTTCAAAAATAAAATTTAAAACCCTGACTTTGCCTTAGGAGCTGCTTCTCATTTTAAAAAATGATTGTTAGAACTGGCATTTACCTGGTTTGAATTGAGTGATTTCTGTACCTAACACTAACTTGGAATTTTAAAAATCTCTTTTCTGCCATCCTTTATGACTTTAAAATTTATAGGAATGTGAGTAGTATTTAAAATTCCTTGAAACAAGATAGGTATCTTTTATATTGGCAGCCTCAGTGATACATGTAAAATATAGCTTTAGGTTTTTTTTAGTAGTTTAATGGTTGTAAATGGTTAAATCGTTGTAAATGGTTATAGTTTAAAATCTTCATAAAATTACAGTTTACATATATTATTTCATTCCCTCTTTATTTGTTCTAACCCAATAAGAAACAGTTTCAAAATGAAAATTTTGTGTGCAAAGAATTTTATTTAAATTCACTTAAATAAAATGTTAGTTTCAGAGGTAGAGTTCAGTAATTCATCAGTCGTATGTAACACCTGGTGCTCCTTCCATTATGAGCACTCATTACTGCCCATCACCCAGTTGCCCCACTCTGCCTCCCCTGCCTTGCCCTCCAGTAACCCTCAGTTTGTTTCCTAGAGTTAAGGATCTCTCATCTCTCAAACCCTCAGTTTGTTTCGTAGAGATCAGCATCTTTCAAATAGGCTCCATCTGTTTTTGTCTTATTTGTCCTTCCCTTCGATCCTCTGTTTTGTTATTTAAATTCCACATATGAGTGAAATCACATGACAGTTCTCTTTCTCTGACTTATTTCACTTAGCCTAATACCCTCCAGTTCCATCCATGTCCTTGGAAATGGTAAGATTTCATTCTTTTTGATGGCAGAGTAATATTCCTTTACACACACACACACATACACACACACACACACACACACACCATTACCCATTCATCTGTTGATAGACATCTGGGCTCTTTCCATAGTTGGGCTATTGTAGAAATTCCTGTTATAAACATTGGGGTACGGGTGCCCCTTTGGATCACTGTGTTTATATTCTTTGGTAAATAATTAGTAGTTCAATTGCTAGCTTATAGGGTAGCTCTATTTTTAATTTCTTCAGAATCTCCACACTTTTTCTAAAGTGGCTGCACCACTTTGCATTCCTACCAATAGTGTAAGAGGGTTCCCCTTTCTCTGTATCCTCGGCAATATCTCTTGTTTCCTGGATTGTTCATTTGAGCCATTCTGACCATGGAGGTATTATCTCATTGTTTTGATTTGCCCAGTGATGTCGAGCATTTTCGCCTGTGTCTGCTGTCCATTTTTAAGTCTTCTTGGGAAATGCTTGTTTGCATCTTCTGCCCATTTCTTGCCTGGGTTGATTGTTTTTTGGGTGTTGAGTTTGATGAGTTCTTTATAGATGTTAGATACCAGTCTTTTATCTGAAATGTCTTTTGCAAACATCTTCTCTCATTCCATGAGTTGCCTCTCAGTTTTGTTGAGTGTTTTCCTCATGTGCAGAAGCTTTTTATATTAAGTCCCAAAAGTCATTTTCCCTATTGTTTCCCTTGTTTTTGGAGCATGTCTAGCAAGAAGTTGCTATGGGTGAGGTCACACAGGTGGCTGCCAGTGTTTTCCTCTAGGATTTTGATGGATTCCTGTCTCACATTGAGGTCTTTCATCCCTTTTGAGTTTATCGTTTTGTATGGTAGAAGACTCTAAATACCCAGAATATGCTTGGTAAATCACCAGAAAACAATCATAGCTCAAATTGGTCATTGGAAAAGTTGTTAGTCACAGTGGATTATGTGCATTTTAGATAGGCAGAGTGTGCTAGATGAGCAGTCTTAAACGTCTCTCAGTATTTGTATTTGGCCAGTGGAAAGGTTTTGAAAACATTCCTACCGTTTGTAAAATGTTGTACCTTAGAATCAGCAGTTAAGTAAGAGTTTTTAAACTTTGAAGAAGTGGTGTGCTTACTGTCCAAGTACCCAATAGTAAATTGCTAATAATGTTAGTAAACTGAAGAAATTTGTTGGGGGTAGGGGATTCCTCCTAATCGTTACCCTGATTTATTGGTGAATCTGTGTCTGACTTACACCCTTACATCATAACATGGATATTTGAACATAAAATTTATGTAGAATTTACAGATTGGATTAATTTTCTCCTTCTGGTACTTTTTTCCCCTTTTATTGGCCTTCAGGAAAAGAAGTGTTATTATTGATGCACGCTTTAAACACTCTTTCAACTCCAGAGGAGAAGCTGGCAGCTCTCTGTAAGAAATACGCTGATCTTGTGAGTATTAAGGGTGCAAAACTTATGTAAAATATAGCAAAATGTGTGTGTGTGTGCTTGATAAATTTTTAACATAGAATTTTGGTATGGCTTTAAAAGTAAAGTTGTATTTCAGTACAAAATTGAAGGGAAGAGACTTAGGTTGATTGTATGGGCCCATTTAATGGTGTGACACACAACATTTTATTGCTTTTTGAGTTTTAGAATAGATTTTGTAAAACTCAGTTTCAGCATGTGTTTTTAAAGATCTTATTTATTTATCAGAGAGAGCGAGCGAACATGGGGGTGAGGAGGGAAGTAAGGGAGAGGGAGCCTGCAGAGAGACTGGATCCCAGGACCCTGGGATCATGACTTGAGCTGAAGGCAGATGCTTACCTGACTGAGCCACCAAGGAGCCCTAGTTTTAGCATTTCTAAGTTTGCATTTTCCTTGTCTAGGATTTTGATGCCTGACATTGTGAGGGAATAATTTCATATGTAAATTGAGGGATTTTAGACATGAAAGCAGATTAAATTTGAAAGCTTTAAGGAATTGTGAATTACATGAAGTAGTCTAGTAGTTTCTTAGAAAAATATTTCCTTAGCACCCAATATATGGCAGGCATCATATTTTTCCTCCATCTTCCAAAGAAGTTGACTCATAGAAAATAATTTGTTCTGAGAGTGGCCTATGTTATTTCAAGTAACATTAATCCTTTTTTGGCGTATGTGGAATTACTCTTCAACATGGAAACCCTGCCCTAATTTTAAATGTGAAGAATAGGAAAGTCATAAGATCTTTTGAAAAATAGTGGGATTTTTTTTAGAGTTATTGGTTCTATTGTAAATGCCAAAATTCTTGTGTTTTGTGAAATATTTATGTAAATTATTTTAGTGAATTTTATGCATTCACACGTGTTATTAAAGCAACAACTCTATATCATGCTCTATATCTTGGATACTTCACAGTATCAAAACATACTATGGTTCATGAATAATGGACTTTTACGTATAGAACTGAAAGAATAATAGTTACTATTCCTTCAGGTAGTATGCATATACTCCACTGGCATCTTCTAAAATTGTAAGAGGTGGGAACCACTGAGCATCAATGAAAAGGCCTAGAAATTGTCCAGATGCAAACATGGCAGTAATCAGAGTGTTGGATTGCTGGCCTCAGGAAAGGAAAAGTCTGCTTCCACTGGGTAGTGAAGTCAGTGTGTAATGATACACTCACATGATGAAAATCAAATAAGAAGTGGTTAAAAAAAAAAAGATGGAGAAAGGAGTGAAATTTGCATAGAAAAGTGACAGAATGATGAAAGGTTGGGTAGTTAGCCTGGTGTTAGGATATCAGCAGGCAGCATGAAAGGATTAGGCAGGAGAGAGCAAATTGACTAGCATAGTGGGCTAGGGCAATCCTTAAACTCCTACAAATCATTGGTGAATTTTGATTGTAGATTCTGATTCAGTAGATGTAAAATTCACTCTATACTGGATTTGAGGCAGGGGTGGGGAGCATGGCTAAAATACCATATTCTATCAAGTTCTTAGGTAACGACCAAAGCTGTTGGCCCAGGGATTAGATTTAGAGAAACCAAAATCAAGTGGGCTTTTACTTAGGAGGAGGACATCAGTAAAAATTACAGCATATGTTTAGCAAGTGACACATTAGAGACTTATGCTAGTGAGTAACCTATCTTTCATCTTATTCAGATCAGTAGTTCTTATGAGTAATAAAACAGGTATATTTTGTTTTGAAAAAAAAAAATTCTAATACTTTGTTTCTTGGAAAACTAATTTCCTAAAAAAGTAGAGTAGTAGACTTAGGATATGTAACAGTGAGACCATTTTGAGAGTATGTCACTATCAAAAAAGCTAAGGGTAACATCACAGTGGACAGGAGAGACTAAGACACAAATTCTGTCTCTGACATGGCTGTCAACAATCTGGAGGGAACTCACAAATCCAGACCTTTTCTGTGATGAACAAAGGGTTGTAGTTTACATCACACATCCCAGCTTTTAAGATCTGCCACTGAGAGACAGACTCCCACAATAATCTGGCTTTGAATACTGGTAGGATTTCTATTGGCAAGACTCAAAGGGTAGTATAAACTGAGGTACTGCTATGTAAGGGCTTGTGAATACATTCACTTGACCTAAGGCCCAACACAGAAACCGCTGTTTGAAAAGCACCTGGACTTAATGTGAAAGACGCTCATTTGATTATTTTAGTCTGGACCTGAGGGACAGGACATGTTGGAATGCTCTTCAGGGACTGCGGTGATAGCAGGTATCATTTTTATACCCTTCTCCTATCCTTAAAGACCATCAGTGCCCTTTTTTCACTTAACTCTGCACTTTTTGTTTCCCCCTTTAGTGGATGCCATCTTTGCATTCTCCATGTGTGCTGCTACAATCAGTGGGAACCATTCTTTTATTTCTTTTTCCTTGTTAGGTAGCATCTTTGACCTCTCCCTCTGCCATGTTCCACAATTCCCAGGGGGAAGCTTTTACACAAGTCTGCTGACCATTTTGTGGTTGCCTCCCAAGGGACAACTCTTTGTTGTCTGGCTCTTTAGGCTGAGGAAATTGATCTGCTGGATCCCACAGGGCTGTAACAAGCAGAGACAGTTCTTCACTGACTACCATCCCCAGGGCAAACTAAAACATATCTTCAGTCTTTCTGAGAAACTTTATCATCACAGCTGCAGTCTGAGGGGCAGTCTTCTAATAGACACGCCTATATAGGCAGACTGTAAACATTTCTAGAGACCTTGAAAGAGCCACTCCAGAGCACTAGTCTCTCTCAGAGAAGAGCTCTTACATGTGTCTGTTGCCTTAGGACATCTCTTGAATGCCTTGTCGAGTGAGAGTGTTGTACTCCTTGATCAGATACAGTCGTTGGCTAGAACTGAAACATAGCATCAAGTCTTGCAAAAAATGTTCATTTGTTTGTCCTGAAACATTGGCTCAAGGGGCAGGCTTCCTGTTTCTAGGGCCCTATGTAGTTTCTCTCTTAGAGGCCAGAGTATGCCATTGTTGTTCTCTTCCACTGCTTCACTGTAGCTAACAGTATCTCTCAGAAAGGAGCTTGTTTGCTCATCTAGAATCTTGATTTTTATGACTTTCACCCAGGAGCACCTCCAGATCTCCTGTTCTGGCAGGCAGCCTGTCTTATGCTTCTGATCCTACAGAACTCCATATATTTGCATATTTTAAGATGTGTTATTGGGGCCTGGCTTCCAGTCAGCACAAACCTTAGTGATCTTTGAGATCTGTGTACTTTGGGACACTGGCAGGTCTTGGTACACTGAACAACCTTGAGTTTATGAAGGGACAAGTAGGCCATTGGACAATCAGGAAGGTCTGACAGACAACCAAGTTGTAGGGCATTGCTGAATTCTGCTGTTCATGCTACACAAAACATTCCTTCAAGACTGGGAGGGGTGGCCACTTCATCTACTGCATAGACACTGTGAAAGAGAGTCAAGAAAAATGAAACTGAGGAATATGTTCCAAAGGAAAGAGCAAGATATGAAACAGAATAAGCAGTTTATCTGATAAAGAGTTCAAAGTGATGACTGTCAGGAAGATGCTCACTGAACCTGGGAAATGAGTGGTTGAAAACAGTGAGAACCTCAACAAAGAGATAGAATATATAAGAAAGAGCCAAAGAGAAAAAGAATACAATAACTGAACTGAAAAGTACACTACAGGGGCTTAACAGCAGACTAGGTAAGATAGAAGAGTCCGTGAACTCTGCAGCAAGAACAGTGATCTCACACAATCAGAGCAGCAAAAAGAAAAACTAGAAAAAAAAATAAAAAAAAAGATGAAGACAGCTGAGGGGACTTAGGGGACAACATGAAGGGGATTAATATTTTGCGTTATAAGGCTCTGAGTTGGAGAACAAAGGACGACGAAGAAAATTTGTTTAGAAAAGGATAGGTGAAAACTTCCTGAACTGGAGAAGGAAACAGACCTTGAGATCCAGGAAGCACAGTTGCAAAGAAGATGCACCCAAAGACATCCACACCAAGACATGTTGTACTTAAAATGTTAAAAGCTAAAGACTGGGATTATTAAAAGAGCAAGAGAAAACAAACAAAAAAGCCAAAAACCTTATATACATAGGTATCCTATCAGACCATCAGCAGATTTTTTAGAAGAAACTTTGCAAGCCAGAAGGGAGTAACACGATATATTATTCAAAGTTCTGAAAGGAAAACAAACAAACAAAAACAAAACTTCTAACTAACCAAGAACACCTACCTGGATAAGGATGTTACTCAGAATTGAAGGAAACGTAAAGAATCCTCCAGATAGGCAAAGGCTTAAAGGAGTTTATCATGACTAAACTAGCTTTATGTGAAATGTTAAAGGGACTTCTTCAAGCTGAAAAGAAAGTGGGAAGTTCACAGATGTGTGGAGGTTAAATAATGTGCTAAAGTGCCCATCATTAAAGGAATTAAATTTAATTAATTGAAGGACTTTTTTTTTTTTAAATGTTGAGACAAATAATGATGGGAATACATCATACCTATCGGTTGCAAGAGCATTTCTCAGAGGGAGGTTCATAGCAATTTGTACCTTCCTCAGAAAACATGAAATCTCAACTTAAATTTACATTTCAGTGTACTAGAAAAAGACCAAAGCCCCAAGTTAATACTAGGAAGGAATACATAAAGATAATAATAAAGATCAGAGTTGAAACAAATGAAAAAGACCAAAAAGCAGTAGAAAAGATCAGTGAAACTAAGCTGCTTCTTTGCAAAGATTAACAAAACTGACAAAGTTTCAGCTGCAATTAGCAAGAAAAAAATAGAGAGGGCTCCAATAAATAAAATAATGGATAGAGGAGACTTTGCAAGTGATAGCACAAAAATACAGTTAAAGCTGCAGATTCTGGTTGTCTGTGAGAAACCCAATTCCTAGGCCCCGATCTTCGAGCCAAACTACCAGAATAATCTTGCCTCCTGGCCATAAGTGAAAGCCATAGTGCCTAGGACTAGGGAAATTAGGTCCTAAGAGATGGATAATGTCTTTCCTTCTTCCTTCTGACCCCCAACCAAACAACATGGTTTTCTTTGATTCTTACTCTGTACCAAATGAAATGCAAATTTCAGAATTTATAGCTGTATCTAAAATCAGTACCTCAACTTACATTGCTGAAAGATGTTTTTCCTAAGGAAATTACTCCCTTTTGGTCTTCTCTCAGTGCCCAAATATCTTGAGGCTAGGAGGTGCACCCTTTAATTTCTTTCTGTTCCTCTGTCTTTTTAAAACCTGGGTTTCCAAAGGTTTGAGACAAATGTAGCTGTCATGCTGTTTTTTCTCTTGTTGTCATGAACCATCTTTTCTGGTTACCCAACTCTCACTCACTGAAGACTTGCACTGACCCACAGTTGTCCACAGAAGCCTGATTCCTGTTCTCAGTCTTCGTGGTTCCTTATTGTAGATGGCTCATATGAAACTTCAGCCCTGGTCTTGTGTTTCTTTGTTTTGTTTTGTTTTTTAATTCATTGTGGTAAAATACACATATCATTAAATGTACCATATTAACCACTGTTAGGTAATGCATTTCAGGGGTATCAAATACATTTATTTATGTTGTTGTGAACCATCACCACTATCCACATCTAGAAACAAACCAAGCCTCTATGTTACTAACCAGTAACTCCTTCTTCTCTCCCTCAGCCTCTAGTAACCACAATTCTACTTCCCATCTCTGTGCTTTTTTTTTTTTTTTTTAAAGATTTTATTTATTTATCAGAGAGAAAGAGGGGGAGAGAGCGAGCACAGGCAGACAGAATGGCAGGCACAGGCAGAGGGAGAAGCAGGCTCCCTGCTGAGCAAGGAGCCCGATGCGGGACTCGATCCCAGGACGCTGGGATCATGACCTGAGCCGAAGGCAGCTGCTTAACCAACTGAGCCACCCAGGCGTCCCAACCCATCTCTGTGCTTTTTGACTACTCTGGGTGCCTCATTTAAGTGGTAGCCTGCATGCATAAATACTTTTGCACCTGTTTTATATCATGTAGCATATCTCAGTTCATTTAGCATGTATCTTTGTAGCAGAATAATAATGCATTGCATGTATACAAAAAGTGCATAACACATTTTGTTCATGTATTCATCCTTTGGACATTTTTTTATATCTTTTGGCTGTTTTGAATGATGCTTCTCTGAATATGGGTGTACAAATAATCTATTCATATACCTAGTTTCTGTTATATCATGTCATACCCAGAAGTTGAATTTATGGATTATATAGTAATTCTTTGTATCCCCCAGTGTCTGTAGCCAGTTAGCAGTGCTCAGTGATTGCCGTTTCTCCACATCTTTGCCAATATTTGTTGTTTTCTGTTTCTGTTGAAAGCCTTTCTGATGGGTGTGAAATGGTATCTCACTGCAGTTTCATGTGCATTTCTGTAATGATTAGTAATATTGTGTATCTTTTATGTGCTTACTGGTAGTGTATATGTCTTCTTCAGAGAAATGTTTGTGTAAGTCTTCTGCCCATTTTATAACTGTGTTGTTTTGTTCTTATGTTCTTAAGTTAATTTATGTTTATAACTTATGAATATTAATCTCTTCTGATATGGAACTTAAACATGACATTTTTTCCTTGCTGTGTGTTGTCTTTTCGCTTCTTTGATAGTGCCTCTGATGTACAACAGTTCTTAATTTTGATGGAGTCAAGTTGTTTTGTTTGTTTTTTTTGTTTGTTTGCTTGTTTTATCTTTTCTTGCCTGTGTCTTTGGTATCAAGTCCAGGAATCATTGTCAGACGCGGTGTCATGAACTTTTACCCCAAGTTTTCTGTTAAGAGTTTTACAGTTTTGGGCGCCTGGGTGGCTCAGTGGGTTAAGCTGCTGCCTTCGGCTCAAGTCATGATCTCAGGGTCCTGGGATCGAGTCTCACATCGGGCTCTCTGCTCAGCGGGGAGCCTGCTTCCTCCTCTCTCTCTGCCTGCCTCTCTGCCTACTTGTGATCTCTCTCTGTCAAATATATAAATAAAATCTTAAAAAAAAAAAGTTTTACAGTTTTATGTCTCAAGTATGTCTTTGATCCATTATTTTTTCTTTGTAGGAGACATTTGGGATACAGTATTTTGTTTTTGTTTTTAAAGTTTTCTTTTTTGGGGGGTACAGTTGTTACATTAGTTTCAGATGTATAGCATGGTGATTAGACAAGTTTAAACACTATGCTGTGCTCACTACAAGTATAGCCACCATCTGTCCCTTTATATCCCTATTACAATATCAGGGACTGTACCTTTTTTTCTTGAAACTTACTTATTCCATAATTGGAAACCCATTACCTCCCATTCCCCTTCACCCATTTTGCCCATCCTCACACTCCTCTGGCAACTGTCAATTTGTTTTCTGTGCTAATAGGTCTAGTTCTGCTTTTTGTTTATTCATTTTTTTCCTTAGATTTTTTTTTCCCTTAGATTCCTTAGATTAACAGTGGTTAATTATGTGGTATTTGTCTTTCTCAGTCTACTCATTTCAGTTAGCATTGTACCCGCTAGGTCCAATTGTGTTGGTGCAGATGACATGATCTCATCCTTCTCTACAGCTGCATCATATTCCATTGTGCATTATACCATGTTTTTCGAACCTACTTCTCTTAGGTTGCTTCTAGTCCTGGCTGATACAAGTAATGCTGCAATAAACTTTGAGACACACAATTTTCAGAATTTATATTTCATTTTCTTTGGGTAAATACCTAGTCATTGAATTACCAGCTCATGTGGGAATTCTGTTTTTAATTTTCTGAGAAACTTCCATCCTAATCACCATAGTGGTTCTGTGCCTCTTGTAGGATTGTTCTTTTTTTGTGCAAAATGCCATTAAAATTTGGATAGAGATTGCATCAGTTGGTAGATTGCCTTGGGTAGTATGAACATCTTAAAATGTTAATTCTTCCAGCTCATGAGCATGGAATTGCTTTACATTTATTTGTATCTTACTCATTTTTTTTTTCATCAGTGTCTCACAGCTTTCAATATAGGTCTTTCATCTTCTTGGCTAAATTTATTTTGAGGGATTTTATTATTTGTGTAATTGTAAAAGGGATTATTCTCCTAATTCTCTTTCTGATATTCTCATTGTTGCTATATAGGAAAAAAACACAGTTGATTTCTGCATATTAATTTTATAATCTTTAACTTTACTGAGTCTTGTATCCATACTAATAATTTCTTGGTTGAGTTGTAAGGGTTTTCTAGATATATATAATACCATGTCATCTCCATTTACTTTTTTCCTTTCCAATTTGGATTATTTTATTAATATTTTTTTCTTGTTGAATTGCTTTACTAGGATTTCTTTTCTTTTTAAGATTTTATTTATTTATTTGATAGATCGAGAGAGCATGACTGGGGAAATAGCAGAGGTAGATGGAGAAGTAGGCTCCCTTTCCGACACAGGGCTTGATCCCAGGATCCCTGGATCATGACTTGAAAGCAGAAAGTCAGGCTCTTAACCAACTGAGCCACTGAGGCACCCCATGGCTAAGATTTCTGATACTGTGTTGAATTAAAGTGGACATCTTTGTCTTTTTCCTGATCTTAGATCAGGAAAGCACTGATTTTTTTTTCTTTAAATTTTATTTATTCATTTAGAGGGACGAGGAGAATAAGAGAGTATCAGCAGGGAGAGGAGCAGAGGGAGATGGAGAGAAAGGAACTCCAGTATACTCCATGTTGTGTGCAGAGCCCATCACCGGGTTCCATCTCAAGACCCTGAGATCATGACCCAAACCAAAATCAAGAGTTGGATGCTTTTACTGAGCTACACAGGCGCCCCCTCATCTTTTCCCCATGGACTGTGATGTTGAATGTGGGCTTATCACATATGGCTTTATTGTGATGAAGTGTGATTCCTCACAATCCACTTTATCAGAAGTTTTTATCATAAATGGATATTGATTTTTCTGCATGTACTATGATGATCCTGTAAATTTTATCCTTTATTTTTTGTTGTTGTTGTAGTGTATCATATTGATTGGTTTGTGAAGATGGAACCATCCTTGTATCCCTGAAAAATCCCACTTGATCATGGTATCTGGTCATTTTATTGTATTGTTGAATTTGATTTGCTAGTATATTGTTGAAGACTTTTGCATCTGTGCTACTTAGGAATATTGTCCTATAATTTACTTCCCTGTCATGTCCTTGTCTGGTTTTCACTGGCAGGGTAATGTTGGCCTCTTGAAAATGAGATCAGAAGTGTTCCCTCCTCTTCAGTTTTTCTTGGAAGAGACTGAGGGGTGGTGTTGATTCTAGCTTGGTAGAATTCACTAGTAAAGCCCTTGGTTCCTAAACCTTCGTTTGTGGGAAAGTTAACTGAGTTAATCTCCTTATTTGCAATTTGAGTGTTCGTATTTTCCGTATTTTCTGAATTCTGCTCATAGGTTATCTGTTTCCAGGAATTCATTCATTTCTTCTAGTTCGTCCAATTTGTTGCTCTGTAGTTGTGTGTGATGGGCTCTTATGATCCTTTATATTTCTGTGGTATTTGTTTTTATGTCAACTCCCTCATTTCTGGTTTTGAGTCCTACTGTTTTCTTGTTAACTGTAGCTAAAGGTTTGTCAATTTTTTAATTATTTTTTTCAATCACTTCTTAGTCACAGATGTTTTTTATTGCCTTTTTAGTCTGTAGTCTTTTTATTTCACCCTAACCTGTGCTGTTTCCTTCCTTCTATTAATTTGGGGCTTTATTTCTTCCCTTTTTTGCAGTTCCTTGAGGTATAAAGTTAGGTGGTTCATGTGGGCTCTGTGTCTTGACGTGGGCATTTATTACTAAGAACTTCGCTATGAGAAATGTTTGTGCTGCATCCCATATTGGTATGTTGTTTATCCACTTGAATTTGTCAGAAGATTTTTTAAAATTTCTTTTGATTTCTTCATTGAGCCATTGGTTTTTCAGTGTGCGATGTTTAATCTCCACAAATTTGTGAGTTTCCCTTTTTTGCCCCTTGTTACTGATTTCTTGTTTCATACCATATTGTTTGAAAATGATCCTTGATATGATTTCAGTCTTCTCTTTGTATGGAGCCTTTTTGTATGGAGCCTATCATAAGACCTATCCTGAAGAATGTTGCATGTGCACTTGAAGAGGGTACATTCTGCTTTTCGGTGGGATGTCTCTCCTTTTTGTTTGTTTGTTCTTTTTTTTTTTTTTTTATTGTGTTATGTTATTCTAACCTTTTTAAATCCACAGATTGATAATCTGTTTGGATGATCTTCTTGTCTCAATGGAGTTTGCTCTAAAGTCCATTTTGTTGGAAATAAATATAGTTACCCCAGTTTTTCTTGGTTTCCATTTTCATGTACTGTATTTTCTATCTCATTTCCAGTCTTATGCATTCTTATTGCTGAAGTGGTGCTCTTGTAGGCAGTGAATAACTACTTATGTCTTGTTTTTTTAAATCCATTCAGCCACTCTTTGTCTTTTGATTAGCGAATTTAGTCCAGTTACATTTAAAGTAATTGTTTTCCCTGTACTTACTGCTGTTTTGTTAATTGTATACTGACTGTTAATGAATTACCAGTTTAAATGTGCTTTACTTCCAGACAGTAGTATGACTCAAAAGCAAAATTACTCTTTTCCAGCAGGAATTTCAATGAAATCAGAAGCATTTTTAGTAGCTGTAAACATATTGCCTCCAGGAGTGTTTGTTTGCTTAAGATGTGTTTATTAGAGAGAGAGAGTAATCGCGTGCGTGAATGAGTTACCTGAGCATGTGGGGGGAGGGGCAAAGGGAGAGAGAATCTCAAGCAGTCTCTCTGCTGAGCACTGAGCAGGACTAGGCTGGATCCCATGACCCATGAGATTAGACCTGAGCCTAAACCCAGTCAGAGGCTTAACTGACTGAGCCACGCAGGTGCCCCACCTCTAGGAGTGTTCAATAAATCCACATTTGTCAATATTTTTTTCCTCATGAAAGTGTCATTGAAATGTCAGCAAGACTCACATAATTTGCTCTAAGTCTAGAATTGTTTTCTTCTCACTCACAAAGAGTTGCTTATTTTTTCAGTAGTTTTTGTATGTTCTTGTAGAAAAGCAAAACCACATGACATGCATTCAAAAGAAGTTTTCCTAAAAGATGTTTTTCTTTTTAATTAAAAAAATGGACATTGAGGTTGATTTTCTTCATTCCCTAAATTATGTGCATACTTTTTTATGTCTCAACTGATTAAGAGAGTACTGGAAAGAGTCCATGGTGGTACTTCCAGTTCTGTCAAGTGTAAGTCAGGGGTTCTTACTTTGTAAATGTATAAAGTTCTTGTTAATTTTAGCTGGAGGAGAGCAGGAATGTTCAGAAGCAAATGAAGATTCTTCAGAAGAAACAAGCCCAAATCGTGAAAGAGAAAGTTCAGTTGCAGAGTGAACACAGCAAGGCTGTCTTGGCAAGGAGCAAACTAGAGTCTCTTTGCAGGGAACTTCAGCGTCACAATAGAACATTAAAGGTTAGTTTTGTTCATTTTTTTTGTTTTTCAGATTGTTAGAGTGATTTTATAATCCCTATATGTACATTTGAAGTAAATCTTTGCTTTACTTGCTGTAATGGAGTGTGGTTTTAATAATGGTTGCTTGTTCCTTAATCTTACGTACAACTGGTCTTATAGATTAGGTTCCTGAGCAGATGACATTGTGGGGTCCTCAGGGATGTACTACCTTGCTTACTTGTTTATTCATTTTTGCCTGGGTTTGTCCATTATAATGGTTTGTCCATTATAAATATAAGACTCACTCTGTCTATCCAGATGGTGGTTTCAGCTTCGAGGAAGAGCTTTATAGTTTGTAGTATGTGTACCTTATACTTAAGCACAGGGAATGTAGGTGGTATTGATGTTTATGGCCATAGCTTTCCTGCTTATTAAGGAAGCTTAAGGTGACCAGATAGTATGCGGATCATTAATGTAGTTGATTATCACATTCTTAGATAAGAAATGAAATGCTTAGCTGAAATGAAGAGACTGGTAGGTATAGACTTGAATCAAAATGAGTTTAAGAAAGAAAAACAGGTTGTATAGAGATGTACTGTGGCTGCTGAGTGTCTAGTGTGCCTGAGTATTCTCTGCCAATCTTGAGCTATTCGGTTGTTTAAATACGTATGTGCGTTTATGTTAAAAAGTGTGTGTATGTGTGTGTATGTATACATATAGATATAGTCTTATAAATAACCAAATAATCATATAAGGAATTGGAAGGTGTGACTCAGAAAGTAGGCTGCTAGGCGGGACATCTCTCTTCAGACTGATACAGAATGATATCAGTCATTCTGTCTGTCAAACCAGTAAGGAGAATATTGGGAAAATAATGAGGAAGAGTAAGACTGTGGAGAAGGTCTTTACTTGTGCTTTGGGTAGTAAGGTCTGCATAGTCAGCAAATACTTATTTAGTAGCAGGACAGTTGTTTCTCTCTGCTTATCTACTTAGGAAATATGTTTGCTTTTATTTTTTATTTTTTTTTAAGATTTTTATTGTATTTATTTGACAGACAGAGATCACAAGTAGGCCGAGAGGCAGGCAGAGAAAGAGAGAGAAGCAGGCTCTCTGCTGAGCAGAGAGCCCAATGTGGGGCTCGATCCCAGGACCCTGGGATCATGACCTGAGCCGAAGGCAGAGGCTTTAACCGAGCCCCCAGGCGCCCCAATATGTTTGCTTTTAAATGAGAGTTTTCTCATCATAGATAAGGAGAAGGGCTTGTAGGTGAGAAACAATACTTGGGGCAGGATTACATGAAATGACATAGCAGTAACATGAGCAGTTTATGTATAAATTTATACTATACCAGTAACAGAAATTATTTTGAATAATAAGGAGGAAAATATGCAGCAGGCACAAGAAGAGGAAGAGAATCGTAAAGAAGCAACTGCACGTTTCCAGTTGACTTTAAATGAGATCCAAGCACAGTTGGAACAACATGACATACACAATGCCAGACTCCGCCAGGAAAACACCGAACTGGGAGAGAAACTGAAGAGACTTGTTGAACAGTATGCACTGAGAGAGGAGGTAAACATGTTTTGTGTTTTTAGATAACGTCTTGTTATTTTGAATAACTTTACACCTTTTATTAAAAAAGACTATGGTCACAGGACAGTATTTTAAAACTTGTGTACACATGGTAGTGGTAGTCAGGCATTCATTAGATAATTCATTAGGAAATTGTTAGGCACACTCTGAACTGAATGACTAATTGGGGATCATCACTGATGACCTAGGGTCTTTAGATTTGGATATGTGCGGTATCTTCTGCAAGACCTGTTGAGTGGTATTTGTTTTCCATGTGTTACTTGAATATTGTAATTTTAACATATAAATTGTTTTTCCCATATCCAATGTGAGGGTAAATAAATACATAGCCCACCAGTATCCAGTATCTCAGACTTCCATGGTAATCCATCATAAAGCTATGATACTAAAATGTATAGTACCATTGCATTCTACCTTCCATACTTTTGGGGAGTAAAAAAGAAACTTTTAACAGAATACCCAATCTTCTTGGTTATCACACACAGTAAATTTACAGGAATGATTAATAGCTCACAGTTGCAGTTATTTTGCAGACTAGTCTGGAAGTACTGTGATACCTAGCTTAAGAGGAAATTGGTGATAATATGCTTGTTAAATTTTGTTACTTTCAGAAAAAATAATGAATACTGTTATGCTGAAAATAAATAAATTTAATTAAAAAAATAAAATAAATAAAACATTACAGGGGAAAAATTACTTTTCAGAGTTCAAAAAATTACTTTCAGAGTTCAAATGTACAGGGTGAGAGCCTTTGGGTTTTCTAAAGGGTACATTTCTCTGCCTTTATTATGCTTTAAGGGTAGTAAAAGGTATGGTAACTGACAGTAATAATTTTATAAAAGTATAATATTTTAAAAAAAGGGGGGTAGTAAAATGTGGCATTATGTGTGTTGAACTCCTAACAAAGCAGATTAAAATTACTAATTTAAAAATATTCTGACCAATTTAAAATGGTAAATTTTAAAATGGTGTATTTTATTCCCCAAAACAAACCTAAAAACAATTTCTATGGCATTTATCCAATTTGACTTCAAATTTTAGATTGTTTTAACTTAACAGTGTTACTTACAGCCTTTAGAAACATATATAGGATTTGAGTATTTTCCTAACCATTCTCATTTATCTTTTGACAGCAAATCTGTGTGTAAGCATATCCAGGGTGTCATATTACTTCACTCAGCACTATTTGAATGCAGATCTTGAAATGGAAAGATTCTCCTGAAGCAGAAACACAGTTGCTATTTCACACCAAAATATTTAGTCATAATAATTTAACTGACTACCTTGTCACTGCCCACATTTTTCTCCTCCCCAGTCCCCTACAGAGGAACCCACTAAGATTGTTTGAATCAGATCCAGACAAGTTTTATACATTTCATTGGTTATGTCTCAAGTCTTTTTTCAATACAAGTTTCCCATCTCTGTGTTTTCTCTGTGCAGTTTGTTTATTGAAGAAACTCCTTTTCAGGCCTACAGAGTGGATGATCTTTTCAGTACATTTATAAAGTCCTCATTTTCTTAAAATTTTCTTTCAGGGGCGCCTTGGTGGCTCAGTGGGTTAAAGCCTCTGCCTTCCACCCAGGTCATGATCTCAGGGTCCTGGGATCCAGCCCCGCATCAGGCTCTCTGCTCAGCAGGGATCCTGCTTCCTCCTCTCTCTGCCTGCCTCTCTGCCTACTTGTGATCTCTGTCTGTCGAATAAATAAATAAAATCTTAAAAAAATTTTTTTTCTTTCATTTTTTTTGTTGAAACAAATGACTGCCTACTTTGTTATTACAGTGGCATATTTTGAAAGTGTATGTTCAAATCATATTACACATAAGTCTTGTTTTAGGTATTATAGAATTTTCTCTCACCTGTCCCTTTTTTGGAGATGGGGTCAGAATATAATTTAATAATTTAAACAAATTATTTGTAGTCAGAGACAAATCTAGTGCACCCCTTAAAACTTAATTAGATGACTCATATTAACTAATATTTCTTCCTATCACATAGAATATTGAAACAAAAAGTTGTAATGTTTCTGCATCTGAAAAGGATGTTCTGATGACTTTATTATTTAGAAATACTTCTTCACAACCTAGCTTGGGTATAATGCTGACCTGTTCTCAGTTTACTAAGTGTTTTATGTGGTCAGGCACCAAGCACATTAAATACTGATTTTTATAGTAACTTTGGAAAGTACATGTATGGTTGCCTCTCAAAGATAAGGGAGCTGAGATTCATCAAGGAACAGGATTTGTCCAAGGCCATCCATTGAGCCAAGATTCAACTGCAGGCCATTCCTACCAATTATTATGGTATTATCTATACTAAGAAATTTGGGAAAATTTAATGCGAAAAGTATCCATGAATAATGTGTGTGATGAATGGCTTCAGTGGTTTGATTGTCTTAATCGACTGGGTTTTTTGGTTGTTGTTATTTTTTGGTGGTGGTTGTTTGGTTGTTTTAATAGCTGGAGCCTGATTTTCAGTGTTGAGCAGAAAACAGGAAATAACAAAGCCATTGATTGGGTGAGACCCCAACAACAAAGATGATCTCAGGTTGGTAGTCAGAGGAAGTCATTTCAGCAGTTGCAGAGTGGCTTGCAAGTTGGCAATAGTTGCTTCTGCAAATACAAGGGTAGAAAGACCCAGTGTTACTACTTACGGTAGTATGAGCAGGAAGAACCGGAAAGGGAATTATTGTTAACTTGTGTTGTATTCCGTCCCCAATGTATACCATTTTTTATTGAGTGATGGAAGAAATTCTTTATTCTCTGTAGCATATTGATAAAGTGTTCAAACATAAGGACCTGCAGCAACAGCTTGTGGATGCCAGGCTTCAGCAAACAACACAGCTCATAGAGGAAGCTGATGAGAAACACCAAAGGGAGAAAGAATTTGTAAGTACTGTTTCCTAGCAACATTACCAATCGTAAACAATCATTTAAAATACATAACTTCAATCAGTATTTTATATAGACCTGGGATGCAATTCGATTTTTTGACTGTAAAGATTGAGATATGTTGGAATACATTCCGCTTTTTATTTCTGATAAAATTTTCTTACAAAAATAGACTTGGAACTATTAGACCATTTAGTGGAAATACCTGTAGATGGTGACTTTGTTCATGTGTAGAAAGTTATCTTGGTTTTTAATCATGCGGCATTTTCCCCTTAATAATAATAATATTATTTTGTGTGTCAGTAATTGTGAACATAGTGAAATCTCATGTTTAACATAAACAAATCAAACTATATATGTTTAATTTAGTTTAAATAAATTGTAGACTATTTGATCTAGCATTTGACATTTCATTCAAGTAATCTAGATGCCGAAGTAATTATAAGATGAAATGCTCAGTTCCTGAGTCTTCTCAGGATGTGGACAACCCCCTAGTAAATCTGAGTTTAGAGAGATGGATTTTTCAAAGCATGGACACCTTTAATACAATGCAGCAGTGATACAGCAGTGTACAACTGAAGTATCTGTTACCATTTCCAACCTGGATATAAAGAGAGTGTGTGTGTGTATACCTATATACTTATGTATCTAAGTATCCATACATTACATGTATACTTTCTGGTTGGATTACAAACCTTTAAGGCTTATTTGTAGTATATGTGACATTTTACTTCAGAAATTCAAAGACTGAATTTCACAACTGTCTACCATACAACTTTACTATATAATTTTCATAAAAACCCAGGTACAAAATTAGACCCTACTCTTTCTGGCTTTTAAAAAATATAACCAGAAACCTGATGTCTGTTTGAACTATTTTGCTCTGTGTACCTTTCTGCCTGCCTCATCTTGCCTGTCTCATGGAGTAGATAGAAGGGTTTCTAAACCACCTAGAGAACATCAAGATTTTGTGTTTGGTGCTTTGCTTTACATAAGATTTTGTGTTTTGTGCAGCACTGTTTTAGGCTTCTAAGTGTAAATGGCTGATTTTGTTCACCTAAGCATGATTATTTAACTCAGTTTTATAAACCTTATTGTGCTTCCAAGGTACTTTTTCTCCTTAGGTGGTTTAAAGATATTTCCCACATTTCACAGTATTAGCAAGTGGTGCAGATCAAAGAAATACATGGAAATTGCTATAATAGGATTCTTGACCTATGATTCTTGCTAAAATAATGAGAGGGAACAGGAAATCCAAGTATCCGGTCATTTGACATTTTAGCCACATGTATAATTACTGTTACTATTTTGCCAGAATGTTTCTGTTTTCTAGTTATTAAAAGAAGCAACAGAATCGAGGCACAAATATGAAGAAATGAAACAGCAAGAAGTACAATTAAAACAGCAGGTAACTTGACAACAGAGGATAGTAGAATTTGTGAGTCTTGTTGTTCCCAGCCAATGCCAGCTAGAACTGAAAAATAGACCTCTTGGAATGTTCTTCTTCATTTACGGTAACTAAGTCATCGTAAGTTGACTAGAGTTTTTCTCAGATTAGCACTGTGAGTCCTGGGTCTCAAAGAATCCCTTATTCCCAAACCAATCTGAATAGCTGGTGAACATATTTTCAGTGTCCTTTTTCTACTGTCCTAGATTATTTTCTCCAGGGTCTTTTGAATTTTATTCTAGGAGGAAAATAAAACAGGCAGAAAATACATACCTTGTTGTATGTAGTTTTAAAAACCTGCATATGCTCACCAAATTCACTTGCAGGTTAGTGTGTGTATGTGTGTGTACATTTCTAAGCAGGAATTGAGATTCTTTGTTTACAGTTCAACTTTCTTAAGTGTTGCTTAGTGTGCGATAAAGAAAGCAGATGTGGCATCCTCGCTTTAGGAAAAGATCCAGGAAAGATCATGCTTCCATCTCTAAAAGTTTACTGTTATCTACCTAGTGTTTATAGACAGTAACAATTAGGTATTTACCCATATAATTTATTCTTTTAGTTAAACAAATTATGTTTTGTTGAAAAATTATCACATATTTTAAAACTTTATTAAATGGTGTTTAACATAAGGACTCTCTTAATTCTAAAATATACTCCTGTATTAAGAATGACACAGATGTTGATCAGCAGCCCTTTTGTGAATACTCTTTATCACTTTGGGAACAGTTTTCAATGTGATATTAGTGATGAAACTAGTAGCCTCACTTAGTGTGAAAATTGAAGAGGAAACAGATAGGAGAAGTCTTTTGTTGTTACGAAGCATAAGTTATGGCTCTGCTTAGCATGTTTCTAGAAACTTTAAATCTTTGCTTATTAGCCCTGCACACTCAGAAGTCCATATAAAAGGGAAAGAGGATTGATGTGGAGAAGGTATACATGTGTATACAGCTTTGGAAAATGTTCTTTAAAGTGGTACTGTTGACAGTTTCTTCAGTATCAGTCAGCAAAGGGCCTTTGACCAAGCTCCCAGGCAACTCTGATTCCATTGGGCTGTTTCATTACAACTTCTATTGTCTGTACTTGTGTGTCACCATGGGTCAACATGTTACCTGGTCATTATTTTGTATCCTTTGCTGTCACCTCCTTGTGTCCTAGTCCCTAAATATGGCTGTTTTTTCCAAGTCTCAGTCTCACAAGTCAGTTTCCAGCATTTGTTGAGAGTAGAGTCATAATGGTGTGTCTTGACCGTAAGGCAGGCATGTAAGTCCAGGTGTGATGGGAGTTGCCACTTCTAACTACCCAGTGTGGCCCAGCATTGAGCTCTTGGATGGGACAGTCTATCTGGGTGTTCCATTTTCAGTACATGCAGACCATGCCCAGACTGTCATAACTTCTAATCTCCTTCAAGTATCCAACTGCTCCCTTTTCTTCCCTGAGCAGCACCAATGCTCCGACTGCAGGCCAGCACCCTTGGAAACCCTGTCACTGTGTGTCCCTCTACAGAGTGCTTATAAGGCCTCCTCAGTATTTTCCACTTTGTTCCTGTTTCTGTGCAACCTGGTCTTCCTTATCTTTCTCTTTCTATGAGAGTGATTTGGTTATCTTATAGTTATCTTGTCTACCTGTTACTGGTAACCCTTCCTTTCAGTCTGTTTTTCCTTCCCATGTGTGGCAGAACTTGCTTTAAAATGCTGTTTCCCAGATGACCCATTCCATGTAATATCTGGGTAGACTGGTTCCATCATATCACATCCTGTCCTTCCCCATCATGTTGATTTGGTTTTGTATATTAGTTCTCATTAAGCACTGAAGAAAATGAAAAGATACCACTTATTATTGTAAGTGGTATTATTATTATTATTATTTCCAGGCCTCTGATTGTGTTTTATTCTTTTCTAAACTTTTCTTTCCTCATCCTGAACATAATATAATCATATATTATAGTTACGTATAATATGTAACATGTAACAAATAATAATTACTTAATATTTACATAAAATTAATTATGTTCATATATGGAGATAGTCTCCAAAGGGTTTCCCCTGGTCTACATAAAACAATTCAGCCCATCCTGAGGCCTAGCTCAACACTCCGATCTGTAAGCTTTATGTTCTGGCCACTATAATGCATGTTCCTCCCCTTTGCTGCAACCCCTTTTCTAAGGGGAAGAAAAAAGTGACTGAGCATGCTGTGTTCTTTTTGGGTTGCTCAGTTAGCATTATCTTCCCAGCTATAATTTAAAAATTTCTTGAGGGTGGGCATTAAAGAAAAATGAGCATCTCTACCTTAATTTAACTTTTCTTTTTCTCTTCTCTCACTAAATTCTTTGTCCTCCAACCAGACTATTCAGCTTGTTTTGTTTTCCTGCCTATATTAAGGAAAAATTTAACCTTGGTATCAAGGGAATAAATATGCAGGCTACTAATATAAAAGAAGGATTTCTTTTCCAACAAGTTTTTCAGGTTTGTGTACAGTGGGTTGTGCATAAAGCATTGTAGTTATAGGGAATTTATAGTTACAGGAAATTTTTAGTTTTCATTATAATTGACATACTACAGCTACTAAAGGGTTGAACCTTTCAAACATTATAATTAGGTTCAGTCAACAACATTTCGAAAGTTTAAGAGGATTTCTTCTACGTAGCACTTACAAGTAACTAATGTTTACCATATTATGTCTTTTGCAAGTCTTCCGGATTCTGAATTGCTTATCTGGAACTCAGAATATTTGCTACTTTTTTTCTGTAGCTTTCTCTTTATATGGATAAGTTTGAAGAATTCCAGACTACCATGGCAAAAAGCAATGAACTCTTTACAACCTTCAGGCAGGAAATGGAAAAGGTATTTACATGATTTTGTAGAATATTAGCACTAAATTTATATGAGGTCATTTAAAACGTAATTAGTACTTGGATGAGTATATATTGAACTGATATGATCTTAATGTGATCTTTTCTGATCTTCAACTGGCATTTTGTCCTGAAATTACCCCAAGTTGCTCATGATCTTGATTCTCTCATAATTCTATCATCACCAATAATAATTCTTTTTTAAAAAAAACTTATCATTAGAAGTAGATTTTGTTTTTAAAAGAACACTTCAGATGTTCTCCACCTGGTTTTCAATAAAGCTTTAAGTAAATAAAAATCTAGCTCAGGGAAGTTATGGTAACTTATGGAAGTTATGGTTAAAATAGATTATACCTGAGAATCTAGGTAAGCTGAGTGTATTTTTAAGTCTTAAATGTGATCTTTATTTCATAAATATATGGGGACAGATGTCCTTATGAAGCTTACAAATGCTGTTAAAATTCAGTGTAGAAAATTGGTTGTGGTCACTCCAGTTCAGAAAGGGGTCTAAGTGGCAATTTTAGGGTACAGTTACCTACCTCTTCCTCCCCCAAAATAAATTAACAACCACCTTGGTTTGGAGTGTGGACTTTGGAACTGAGTTTTGTTATTTGCATTGTGGAACTTTTGTAGGGGCAAATGATTTAACTTGGCATTTCCCCCGTTCAAACTGGGATTTAAAAAGAAATGGTGGTCAAGAGAGGATAAGTAACAGTAAGGCTGGCATTTTGTAGCCATCCACTACATATCAGGCATGACTGTTACTAGGTCTTACAAGGTGGTGGGGAACACATGCTCATTGGTCAGATTTCTTGGATTAATAATTTTGGTCGTCACTTACGTAGACTTTGGACAAGTTGTTTTAACTTCTCTGTTCCTTCATCGTTAAGAATGGGAATTACAGAAGTATCTACTATATTTCAATCACTGCTTAGCCATGTTAAGTAGAGTATTTTAGATATTTTAACACCCAGTAGTGTGTTGAATTCAGCAAGCAGGAGATTCGTTATACCGTCAGTCCTTTCAGGGAAGTGTTCCAGTGGCAGGGAAACTCTGCCGGAAGTGTTAGCTGGACTCTAGCCATGAGTGTCACTGATGCAGAGCAGCTCAGGCCAGGGACTCCTTAGTTTGCTGCCATTCTGGCAAACTTGCTGGATTGGAACACATTGCGTTCCTCTGTGCTAGTTGCTAGTGCCTGTAAAGATCCCAGTTGGCAGCACTGAACTGAGATTTTAGAGGAGCTCCTGCCACAGCCCTTGTCCTACTCTGCCTCGTGGGACTTTTCTGTGTAATTTCCTATGGCCCAGGGCATTGGCTCTGCCTTATCCTAGTTTCCCTTAACAGTGCTTGATACAGTATCTTTACAGGAACAGAGCTAATGTGCAGACCAATAATAAAGGAATGTTGGAAAGATGGGTAATTGACGGGCAAAGTTGAATCTAATTTTGAATTTTGGAGAATTCAGGTCCTGTAACATTAATTTGAGAAACTCTCTTACTTTACCTCCATTTTATCTTTAATACAATCTTGAAATAGAATAATCTTGTGAATTGTGAAGATGGTTAAAGCTAAGGATATAATAATTTCAGTATCATTTTCCTTATCGCTTGCCTGAATTATCTGGCTTTTACTTCTGATACTTGATAGGGTTTTAGATTCTTAAACTCTTTGTGGACTCAGAATGTCTGTCTTTCCAAGAATCTGATGAATTAGCTTAGTGTAATATCTCTACACAAAACTTGAGATCCAGGACACTCTTTGATACAGTTTAGGGGAGAAGCTGGTCCCATCCTTCCTTTGCTCCCTCTAGCTGGAATAAATGGCACTGCAGAATTTGAAAGAGTTCAGAGTGTGGTGGCATCTGAAGTTCCCATGTGCTGCTTCCTCTGAAATTGAGATCAAGTTTGTTGTTATTCTGGTAATATGAAACTCCTCCTGGCTTGGTTCCTGCTGCTGCCACTGTAAGGGCTTCTGCTATATCAGTTCTGCTATAATCAAGCATTGCTGCTGTCAGCAAGACATGCACAGCTATCGGCTGGATGAAGCAAGTGCGTTGATGAGGGAGGGGGAAGAACAATATAAAATACTTTAGTGGTGGTTCTAGGAATGCACATAGAATTTAAATTTGCAATTGTATTGATTCACAGATGACAAAGAAAATTAAAAAACTGGAAAAAGAAATGATAATATGGCGTACCAAATGGGAAAATAATAATAAAGTACTTCTGCAAATGGCTGAAGAGGTGAGAAGTCTTTGCCTGAATGAACAGTGAACATTCATTTATTTCAGTAGTCAGGCAGGCTGGAACTTCTAGAGGTTTCCTTATATGATCTCTTGCCTGCAGTAAGTTAGGTTGTCTTAGGTGAAAGTTCAAAATTCTTTCCCTAACCTCTTAGCTCAGGGTTGTGTTATAGATACCTATAAAGTAACTAGATTTTGCTTTCCTCTACAGCAAACCTAGCTTACACAGACTTAACACTTGTTAAACTGGATGCACCCCACCCCACCCCCACCAATAGCTTATGATTCATTAGATCGGACGTGTGTCCTCAAATTTTGTATTTCTAACAAGTGTCCAGCCTATGTTCCTATTACTGGTTCAGAAGTCCACAACTTGAGAATCCCAACTTTTCCAGGAAGATCACCTTATTCAGATTTCCTATGGACAAAGCACAATCTTTTAACCCAGTTGATTTTCCATCTTGACTTACTCATTTCCAAAGGCAGCAAAGTTCTTTTTGTAAGGTTTGCTGTGAAGGAAGCTGAAGTATATTCCACTTATAATAAGTAAATTTCTCACGGTCATAAACTGGATAGGAGTAGTTATAACGTCTCATGAGAGAAAATACTAGCGTTAAAAAATGGTGGAAAGGAAGAAAAATTGAAGAAATGAGCATTATAAATTAAAGTCCTGACTGTTGTTAATACTTAAGTTGATATAGATACTTGAAATCAAGAAGTGGAGTTTGAGTACTTCAAAGAAGAATGAAAAAAGTGTACTTACCCTTTTGCATTGCTACAGAATAATTTTAAGTATTTTAAATATCAAAACAGAGGGAGGTTCAACAGATGACCAAAGTTAGTTTATAGTATAAGCACAGATTTCTTAATTTAGTTTTCTTTTGTATGCAATAATAAAATTTCTATTTACATGCAGAATGGTTGCATGAATTCTTTTTTTCTTTTCCCCATCTCAGAAAGCTGTCCGTGATAAAGAGTACAAGGCCTTTCAGATAAAACTGGAACGGTTGGAGAAGCTGTGTAGAGCTCTCCAAATGGAAAGAAATGAGCTCAGTGAGCAGGTGGAAGTCCTGAAAGAGCAGGTCAATGTAAATGCAGTGAATGTAGATTTAGTTGCACCTCTGATACGGCCCTGCACTGCTCTTGCTTCTCAGGATGAGTTGAAGAGTTCCTCTAGTAAAGCTCCAGGAGTATACCTGGATGCTGAGCTCGAGGGAGTAAATGAAACAAAACACAGCTCCAAAACCCTCTCTACATGATCTCTTCTAGACACTGATTCAGTTCACTAACATGAAGTGTGATCACTGTATTGAGTGGTATTTTGTGTATAACTTTTCAGTGTTAGTTACTGTTGGTTTTGTAGTGAACGCTCTTAACTTTTTCTATTATATCTGTATGTTTCAAGAATTATTGGACTGTGTGATACAGGAGGCTGCTAAGCAGTTTTGCATTGTTTTAATGGATACACTTCCACAGCTGTATTGCACACCTGCCTTACCTTCCCCTTCCCTGGAATACATGTGTTCATTGCTAATACTTTCACTTTGTGTATTCATTTGCCTTAATCCTGCCCCTGTGTGAGTATCACAATTGGAAGTTGTTCCAAGAATGGTTTCCCAATGTGAAAACTAATACTGATTTCAACTCTGTAGCCCACTGATTCAAGAAGGAAGGAAGGGAGGGAGGAACAAAGGAAGAAAGGAAAAAAGAAAGATGAGTTTTGTCTAGTAGCTCATTTAAATGCCATCTGAAAATAAAGCTCAAGTGTGGGATAAGACCTAAGCAAAGCAAATTTGATATAGATTCGGTTATTTAATAATATTTTGGTCACTTGCAAATTGAGATGAATGCAAGATTGTGGTACAATATGTATATGAAGATGTCATTTGTAAAGAAAATAGCATAAGCAAGGGATTGGACAAACAGGTTTCATGCTTGAGTCACTAAAGACAGTTCTACTGCTTCGGTTTCAGCTTAGAACACATGTTGAAAGGGGGGGAAAAAAGTATCTAGTTCCCTGCCTTTACCATGGCAAAATTTCTGAATTTTGTAATTTTTCTCCTTACTTTTTTATTTCAGTGTTCAACAGCTAGTCTTATGTATGTGTTCCTGTCATATTTATGACCTCAAATGGGTTGAAAAATGAAAATTACCTAATGGGTAAAAGAGGCTGGAATGTGAGGTACTTGTAAATGTTCACCACTGACCATGATCGTTAAGGAATAGACAGTGAGAGAAAAGAAATTTACATGACATTTGACACTGCTAGTCTGCCAGGATGAGGCAAAACCAAACACCACCCTCCCGCAACTTTTCAAAAGTCCCTCCATCAGGCTCCAAAACCCACTACTTTGAGGGGAAATGAAGGTTATGTGTCACAAATATAATTTACCTTAAAAATAATACTAATGATCATATCACACCAGAACCCTGATGCATGTAAGGTCTTACCATTTTACTATGGTAGGTAAGTGCCTCCTGCACTTCTTGGTGGTACTTGTTTTGTGTGGAGGTTAAATCTTGGGCCAAAAGCAGTGTGGATCAGAGCATGTGCTCTACCATTTTGTGTTTAGTAGGTTTATGTTAGATATTGTGTAAAATAATATAAGACATTGACAAGATCTGGATTTTGTTTGGGAAGCATTTGGTTTCCTCTCAGAATTTTTTTCTCTGGTTAGCAGGAAAAAAGGTAGTTTACGACAAGGATTCCCTTCCAAGTAGCTTTGTAGTATGGGCGGTATGTACTATATTCTGGAACAGGAGTTGTCAAACCATTTCTGTATTGGCTAGAGCTGCTTTCATACTACAACGCTTGAGTCGAGAAAGTCTTAAAATATTCACTAACTGGCCTTTGTTTGTCAGCCTGTTTAAAAAACCTTGTAGCTGGCCCAGGAAAAGTTTAAATGTTGCAATCAGTTAAATTATGTTTGTTGTACTATTTTGTGGAATCCTCTGGAGTTGCAAAATCAATAGTGTCAGTGGACTCCAAGGTGTAGAAAAAAAACATGGCTGTACAAAAATAGGCCATTTCGCTTTCATGTGTATAGAAAATACATTTTGTGGTCGTGAGACCAGTATTTTTAAAATTATATATTAACTGTCTTTTCCACACCTGGTTATCACAGTTCATCTCTCAGGTGTTAACAGAAACATCTACCTCTTTCAAACTGTAACTGAAAATACCCCCCAAAAAGGATGCAGTACTGAATAAACTGCTCTATTTTTTCGCTAATATCTTTCATGAAGATAGAGAATTGATGAAACAGCCATATTTTGCTTTTCAAAAACATTTTGTAGAGATTTTTTGCTAATGTGAATCTTATTTTATCTACTCTGTTATGGTTGAATAAATATGTGATGGCTAATTTAACAGTGTCTGTGTATTCTTTATACTGCTTGTAACTTCACTTGTGACATTCAAGCTCAAAGATAATTGCTCTAAATACGTGGTTTCTCAGGTCTTAAAACACAGTTAATTAATTATTACAGAGGAGATTACCTTCTGATGTTGGTTAAAACAATTTTATTCCATCAGAGCACTGTAAGGACTCCCCCTCACCCACATAAAGTAGGGGATGGTAAATAATGTCTGTGGTGTACCCATGAATTTCTCTGGTCCTAGCAAGCCTTACCAAGGGACAGTTGCATATAGAATGTTTTTTGTCTTTTTGTTTAACCAACTGTTGACAATATGTGGTGCAGTTGATCTAATCCTGTACAAGCAAGTGAGGGAGTATTTTTTAGTGGAATAACCTGGGAGAAAACTAATATTTGAGTACCATGCTAAGGTACAAGTTAAAAAATAAAGTCGAGAGTAACATCATGCCAAATGCCAGGAGTCTGGCCCTACACTGTGAAACAACCAGATTTTAAAACTTTATGTCAAAGAAGGGTTATCTAATGAGTGCAAAGATAACATATAAAATAGATCATATATCTGATTAGGTATACTGTTGCAAGAACAGCAACAACAGAAAAGACCATTAAAAACTAGGTAGAAGGACTTGGATAGATATTCCCCTTTTTAAGACCCTGGTAATCATTAGTTACCCATATGAAATGAAGCTCCACATTTAGTGACGTGTGAACCAGTATCATGAGACACCACTTCATATTCAGTAGACCAAATAATACTAGTAAACACTAGGAAAAATAAGGAGAGAATATGGAGAAATTGGAGCTCTTGTACGTAGCTTAGGGGAATGTAAAGTAGTGCACATGCTGTGCGAAAGAGTTTGGCTGCTCCTCAAACGGGGAGTGAGTGACATGCCAGGATGGCAACATAGGTATTCTCAGTTTCAAACCCCCTCCCCCACCCCAAGAACCACCAATAGCTGTCCATGGACAAGATGCTACTGACAGAATTGCTAGAATATGCAGGTGAGGCTGGGAGCCTCCCTGCACCTCAGGGATTGTGACAGACTGCTTGAGAAGAGCCAGAGGAAAGGCTACATGCTGATCTCATTGTCCCTCCCCCAGGCCAGTGCAGCACCTTGAGGAGAGGTCTCCCTGAACCTACATTTCCTCCAGTGGGAAGAGAGGATGCAGGGTGGACAACCAGCCCCTTCTCTCTCCCTGCTGCCCACATTGTGGATCACTTTGTCGTAGCCACTACTTTGATCTCACACACAAGGGAGTCTGCAGGGCCCGGCCACTGGGAATCTTGAGGTGATAGAGAAGGGGTAGGGATTCACAGGGATCTTGGCAGACTGAATGCATACCTTCAGTGCCCAAGTTATATTCCCAACTGGTGGCTTTGCTCATCCGCAGAGCCAAAGTGGGAGTGTACTCTGATCAGGGAACTCGGCAGGGGCAGGTCTGTGTGACATGGGTCCTCAAATGAGTTTTGCCAGCCATAAAGCCTGGTTGACCCTGTGCAGTAAGGTTGATGAATCCCCACCCCACCCACGGTGGAGACTGCCTTCCAGCACCATCTGAGCTGCAGGGCTGCTGACTCTTCCTGGGAGCTGTGTGGCCTAGTGGCACTTGAACTTAAAGCTGACAGAACCAATAATTTGCAGAACAAAGTCAGTGGCCCATATCAGCCAGGGAAATTGGGATGCCAGTTGGCTTGAGTTAGGATGGTAAATGAAGAGATCTATTGGCTTTAGAACTGCTTTCCCCACTGTGCCTGGGGAGGGAAGCTAATTGGTAGTGTCACTCATCAGTGAATACAGACTTCATTCAGTCTGTCCTACGAGGAAACCTAATGACAGTGCATGCGAAGCTATGTGGCCCACTCAACGGGCATCTGCCCAGTAGCACTTGTGGACTCCCCCAAATACAGAGCAAACCTGGTGGCCTCTCCTTCCCAGGAAATTTAGGGCATTCTTGGGCCTCATTTGGACTCCTGACAATGAGCTGTACAGGACATGGGTCTCCCTCCTGCTGCCCTGCCATGTCAGGGCAACTAATGCATCAGCCCACTGGGTATGGTGTCCAGTCCTGGCCATAGAAGCTTCGCCACAGAATCCAGGCAATGCAGAGCCAGTCCTACAGCCTCACTTGTCTATGGAACAAAGCCACTAGTCCTACCCAACGGTTAGGGTTGGGTCCCCAAGCCCATCCCAAAAATACGCTCTGAGAGTTGGGCCCACCTGCCCAAGACTTCACCCACCAGCAGACGGAGCCAGAAACCCAAACTGAGCTGATGTGACTAACCATATCTGCCAAAACAAACCTGTAGTGCTCGCTTTGGCAGCACATATACTAAAATTAGAATGATGCAGAGAAGATTAGCATGGCTCCTGCGCAAGGATGACATGCAAATTCATGAAGCGTTCCATATTTTTAGGTGATGCTTGGATATGCCTAAACACTTCCACAGCCTCCCTTTCTCATCTCTGCAGTGAACAGAATCATCCAGATCATCAACAGCTGAAGAATGAACAAGAAGAAATGATCAAAGAAAGACTTGCTAAAAATAAATTGGTTAAAGAAATGCTGAAAATGAAAGCAGACCTAGAAGTCCAGAGTGCTCTCCTGAACAGAGAGAGGGACTGCCTTAGAATGGCTGAGGAAGTCGAGCGAACCCGGACTTTGGAATCTAAAGCGATCCAAGAGAAGGAACAACTGAGGTCAAAGCTGGAAGAGCTGTATGAGGAAAAGGAGAGAATATTCCAGGAGATGGAAATGTTAAGGAAGCAGGTGGAGTGTCTTGCTGAGGAAAACGGGAAGTTGGTCGGTCACCAAAACCTGCATGAGAAGATTCAGTTAGTGGTGCGGCTGAAGAAGGAGAATGTCAGGCTTGCAGAGGAGACAGAAGAGTTGTGTGCTGAAAGCGTGTTTTTATAAATAAATTATTTTAAAAAAAGGAAAAGAAAAGAAAAGGAATGAGTCTTAAGGATCTTGGGCAACTACCTACCTAGGCATCAGCTTTCTGGAGACTCCTCTTGCAAAAGCAAGCCCTACCCCAGCACATTTAACAGCTGAACCAAGGAGTGTAATTACTAACTGTGTATGTGGCATTGGGGGCTGACCTTCAAGTTTCCGATGCATGTTCTGCATCCGTCCTCACCGTGTGGCAGTCGGCAGTATGCTGTTTCAAAGTTACCATCCCATTTCAAAGCTTTGAATCAACTGTAAATACTGGGGAAACCTTTTGCCATTTTAAAATAAAAAGCCCTAGTTAAGATTTACAGTGGTTGATAGTGTCGACAAGATGGCAGGGAAGTAGGAGGAGGCGCCTTTCAACCTGTACCCTAAAGTGAGCTGATTACCTACCAAAGAACTCCGATCACCCATGAAATCAGCCTGAGATCAGAATTATACACGTCTGGATCTCTACAGGGGCAGAAGACGCCAGTGGGCAGGTAAAGCGGAATGGGATCAGAGGACTGCTATCAGAAGATAAACAAAAGGGGGAGGAAGCCACCACAGGTGACTGGTTGGAAAGTAATACCTCTTACACCAATGAGAGTGCCCTGCATCTGGGAACCAGCATTTAACTTGAAGACTGGTTTGGTTGAAAGCACTAAATAAGAGCAAAGGATCGCGGAGGGTGGGGAGATTGTGGGAATCGGGGTGGCTAGGGACAGGGGCTTAAGTCCCAGGTCCCAGGACAGCCTCCCCTGGTGCTGAGCCCAAGAGAGTGCAGCTGAGAAACCAGGTCTTGGTCCCTAAGACGCCAGCGCGCCTGAGAATGCATGGGTTCTGGCTCCTGTGAGGGGATGGGAGCCATGCCTGAGGGCAGAACACGTGAGCCCTGCTACAAAGCCTGAGATATGCACGTCCCTCATCCTTCCCTGAGAGAGTTACAAAGGCCCAGCCAGCGTTCTTTGACCCGCGCCATTGTTTCAGAGCCAAGGACGCACGCCCCCAATCTCTCCCCTGACAGAGGTGCGCAAAAGCCCAGCCTGGTGCTTTCAGACCTGCGCCCTGTTCTCAGAGCCTGAGACCGCAACCCACAGCCACCCCTGAAAGAGGTGCGCGCAAGCGGGGCACTCTTAGATCCAGAAAGACCAGGCATTCCCAGCCCAGGCCGCAGGAAAAGCCCAGTGTGCAATTGCTGCTTGGAACCTCCTTGGCGGCCTGGAGCTCCCAGGCTGCCACCGCTGCCATGATTTGGGGTACAAGCAAAAGATCCTGCATCTCCAGGGACCACGACTCTGAACCTGCTCTGCCAGCAGCCAAGGGGGAACTCATTTGAGCTCCGCAGCCAGACTGAGGCTTCTCTCTGAGAGGGAGGTCAGGGTGCAGTTTGTTTTCCTCTAAAACAACACAAACCATCAAAAGCAGTCAAGGTGAGAGGGAAAAAAAAAAAAAGTGAACAAACATAACAACCGCCAGAGAACAAAAGCCTGAAAAAAACCAGCTTCCTCAGAGCCCACCCCTTTGAGGGGGGCAGGAGGACTTAACTCAGGGAACATCATTGACTGAAGACCCAGTGGCAGGCCCCTCCCCCAGAAAACAAACCAAGAAAGAAAAAAAAAAAAAGACTGCAAGAGAATAACCACCACTACTTCCTAGGACAACTTTCATTTTTAACTCGTTCCCACTATTCTGGTTCATTATTTTTGTATATAGATAATTTTTTAACCTATTTACCATCACAGCGAGCTGTCCAGTACATCAAATTCCATAATAACCTTCTAACCTGAACTTTTTGATACATACAGCTGTGTTTTTCTTTTACATTTCTATTTTTTGATTTCTTCTTTTTTTAAATTTTAGTTTAGTTTAGTCTAGTTTATTCCTTTTATTGTTATTTTCTAATATTCATATAGAGTTAAACTTCAAAGTAATCCCCTTTCCCCAATCAATACCACCCCTAAACCAATTTTTAATCCCGCTTTATCTTAGGAAAGTTGAGTCCTTTAACAAAAATATCAAGATACATCCAGGAAGAATCAAAACAACCTTCCTCGCCCACACTGAGAATTTACAACCACTCTCCCATCTTTTTCTTCCACCACTGTTTCTGTGTTTTTCTGTTTGTCCTGATAGCATATAAATCTTATACTTGGGGTTCTTTTTGACGAGGTTCTTCCTTTATTTGCATACATATTTTTTTTCCTCGTGTCATATACTTCTATCACTCTTCTTGTTTGTCTGTTTTTGTTTGTATACTTCATAAATTGTACATTGGGGCCCATTTGGGCTGAACCTTCTCTTTCATCTTCCCTTTCTTTCCTCTCTCTCTCTCTTTCTTTCTCTTTTCTTTTGTCTCTCATATGGATGGGGAATCCTGATTTCTCAGAAGTGTTCCAGGGTGCAGCTTGACTGCACCATGGCCGATACATCCAGCTACACCCATTCAGTCATCTCTCACCAAAATGACTAGGAGGAGGAATGCCCAACAGAAGAAAAATACAGAGGATGGACCTTCTGCAACAGGAATTGATTAGGGCTGAACTGAAAGCGACCAGACAGGATGTTCGCATTGTTAGGGCTGAGCTGAAAGCGACCAGGGATGAACTTCACAATGCTCTCAAGGAGTTCCAATCTAATAGAAATTCTCTCACAGCAGGGGTAACTGAGACAGAGGATAGAATTGGTGATCTGGAGGACAATCAGATAGAGAGAAAGGATCAGGAGGAAGCCTGGAACAAACAGCTTAGAAACCATGAAAACAGAATCAGGGAAATAAATGATGCCATGAAACGTTCCAACGTCAGAATTATTGAAATCTCTGAAGGGGAGGAGAAAGAAAGAAGTCTTAAGGACATGCCAGTGGACTGTAGGTGGTAAGGAAATTTAATAATCTTTCTTCTGCCTTTAGTTCCCATATCACACTTAACTTACAGAGAGTGTCAGAATGGATAAAGAAACATGACCCACCTATATGCTGCTCTCAAGAGACTCATTTTAGACCTAATATCATCTGCAGATTAAAAGTGAGGGGGTGCAGAAACATTTACCATGCAAATGGAAGTGAAAAGAACTCTAGGGCAGCAATACCTATATAAACAAAATAGATTTAAAACAAAATTCAAATCAAAACAAAAAACATTTTTTTTAAAGATTTAACTTATTTATTTGAAAGAGAGAGAGAGCATAAAGAGAAAGAGAGAGAGAGATCTCACGAGTGGGGCGGAGAGGTTAGAAGGAGAAGCAGACTCCCCACTGAGCTGGGAGTCAGATGCTGGACTTGATCTAGGGCTCTGGAATCACGACCTGAGCTGAAGGCAGAAGCTTAAGTGAATGAGCCACAAATGCACCCAACAAAAAAAGGTTTTAGCACAAAGACTATAACGAGAGAAAAATAAGGACACTACATAATCATAAAGGGAATGTAAAAATACGAAAATTAAATTATAATTATAAAATTATAATTTTAAGAAAATTATACAGAGAAATTACCAGCAATGAAATTGAATCAGTCAAAAAACTACCACCACCAACAACAACAATAACAACAACAAAAACAACAACAAAACAGACCAACAAACAAAAGCCCAGGAACAGATGGCTTCTCAGCAAATATGTAATGATTATAAATACTTATGCACCCTAGATGGGAGCACCCAAATACATCAAGCAACTTAGAGGAAATGTAAAGGAAATAATGGATAATAACATAATAATAGCAGGGGAGTTTAACACACTGCTTACATCAATGGACAGATCATCCAAACAGAAAACCATAAAAAAACAGGGGCTTTGAATGACACATTTGACCGGATGGATCTAACAAATGTGTTCAGATCATTCCAAACTAAAACAATCTTTCACACATTCTTTTCAAGTGCACATGGAGCATTCCCCAGAACAGATAACTTATCAGCCCACAAAAGAAGTCTCAACAAATTTTTGAAAACCCCAAGTCATACTATGCATCTATTCTGGCCACAGTGGTAGGAAATGAGAAGTCAACTGCAAGAAAAAGTGTGGAAAGCACATAAATACATGGAAGATGGAGGCCGTGCTACTGAACAATCAATGGGTCAACCAAGAAGTCAAAGAGGAAATTTAAAAGTATGTGGAAAATAACAAAAATGAAAATTCAATGTTCCAAAACTTTTGGGATGCATCAAAAGTGGTCCTAAAGGGATGTTTATAGCAATGCAGGTCTACCTCAAGAAGCAAGAACATTTCTAATAAACAACCTAACCTTACACATGAAGGAGGTAGAAAAAAAGAAAAAAAAAAAAGAGCAAACAAAACCCAAAGCCAGAAGAATTAAGGAAATAATGGCTAGATAGAAATAATGGCTAAATAGAAACTCAAATACAATAGAATACATCAATGAAACCAGGAGGTCATTCTTTAAAAAGATCAACAAAATCAATAAACTTCTAGTCAGAGTTATCAGTGAGAGGGAAAAGGAGAGGGGGAGAGAGGCTCATATTCAGAAAGGAGACTGGACAAATAACTGATGTCACAGAGATACAAAGAGTGATAAGAGAATATTTTGATAAATTACATGCCAAAAAGTTACACAGCCTAGAAGAAATGGATAAATTCCAAGAAACATAAAACCTATCAAAACTGAAGCAGGAATAAAATTATACAGAGAAATTACCAGAAATGAAATTGAAACAGTCAAAAAACTACCACCACCACCACCACCACCAACACCACCACCAACAACAAAACAGACCAATAAACAAAAGCCCAGGAACAGATGGCTTCTCAGGCAGTTTCTACACAACACCTAAAGAAGAATCAATACCTTCTTCTCTCAAAATATTCCAGAAAAGAAGAGGATGTACATCTCACCAATTAATAGTATGAGGCCAGCTTTATTCTAATTCCAAAATGGGATTAAAAAAAAAAAAAAAACACTTCCCCAAAAGAGACTACAGTCCAATATCTCTAGGTAACCTAGATGCAAAATACCTAGATAACCTAGATAGAAAAATACTCAACAAAATATTGGCAAACCAAGTCCAGCAATACATTTAAGATGCCATTTATCTCAAATAAGAAGGATTTATTTCTGGGATCAAAGGGTGCAAGTTTGGTTCAGTATTTGTAAATCAATCACTGTGATGCATGACAATGGAAAAACCATATGATCATCTCAGTCAGCGCAGAAGGAGCATTTGACAAAGTACAACATACATTCATGATAAGATAACTCAAGAAAGTAGGGTGAGAGGGAACAATCCTCAACATAACAATAGCCATATACTAAAAATCTCACAGCTAACATCCTCAGTGGGGGGGGGTGGGGGTGGCGGGGAGGGGGACTGACAGTTTTCCCTAAGGTCAGGAGCAAGACAGAAATGTCCACTCTCACTAGAAAAAAAGATCAGCAAATAAAGCCTAAAACCAGCATGAAGGGAAATAAAGATTAGGCCCAAAATAAATGATATAGAAAGAACAACAACAAAACCAATACAGATCAAGAAAACTAAGGGCTGGTTCTTGGAAAGAATGAGTAAAGTTGTTTAGCCCCTAGCCAGACTGACCAAACAGAAAAAGACCCAAATAAATAAAAGTCACAAATGAAAGAGGAAAGATCACAACAAACACTACAGAAATACAAACAATCATAACAGAATACTATGAAAAATTATATGCCAACAAACTGAGCAACGTGGAAGAAATGGGCGAATTCCTAGAAACATATAAACTACCAGAACTGAAACAGGAGGAAAAGGAAAATTTGAAGAGATCCATGACCAGCGAAGAAATAGCATCAGTAATCAAAAATCTCCCAACAAACAAAAGCCCTGGGCCAGATGGCTTCCCAGGGGAAGTCTACCAGGCATTTAAAGAAGAGTTCATGCTACTTTTCTCAAACTGTTCCAAAGAAATTGAAAAGGAAGCTCCTTCTATGAGGCCAGCATTACCTTGAATCCAAATCCAGGCCCAGACTCCACTAAAAAGGAGAACTACAGGCCAAAATCTTTGATGAACCTGGATGCAAAAATGCTCAACCAAATACTCGCAAATCAGATTTACCAGTACCTTAAAAGGTTTCTTCATCACGATCAAGTGGGATTTATTCCTGAGCTGCAGATGTGGTTCAGTGCTTGGAAACCAATCCAAACGACAGGCCCGACAGGCCACATTAATAAAAGGAGCAGAACCACATAGCCCCCTCACTAGATGCAGGAAAAAAAAAAATTGACAAAATAAAGCATCCTTTCTTGATAATCAACAATGTAGGGATATGGGCCAAACCTCAACATCATAACAGCCATAAGCCATTATCTTTCTTAAGGGTGAAAAACTGAGAATTTTTCCCCTACCTACAATCAGGAACAAGACAAAGATGTCCACTCTCACCATTATTATTTAACATAATACTGGAATTCTTGACCTCAGCAATCAGACAACAAAGAGAAGTAAAAGGCATCCAAAATGGCAAGGGAGAAGTCAAACTTCCACTATTTGCATATGACAGGATACTCTGTGTAGAAAACCCAAATAATTGCTTGCACTCATACATGAGATATGAAATCTATGTGCAGAAATCTGTTGCATTTATATACATTAATAATGAAGCATCAGAAAAAGAAATGAAGGTATCCAACCCATTTGCAATTGCACCAAAACCAATAACATACCCAGGAATAATCTTAACTACAGAGGTAAAAGTTTTGTACTCTGAAAACCATACAACACTTATGAGAGAAATTGAAGAGGACACAAAGAAATGGAAAAGTATCCCAGGCTCGTGAAGTAGAAGTAAAAACGCTGTCAAAATGTGTATACTACACAAAGCTATCTGTACATTTAATGAAATCCCTATAAAAATACCACCTGCATACTTCCTGGAGCTAGAACAAAGAATCCTAAAATTGGTATGGCTCCACAAAAGACCCTAAAGAGCCAAAGCAATCCTGAAAAAGAAAAGCAAAACTGGCAGCACCAGGATTCCAGATTTCAAGGTATATTACAAAGGTGTGAGCATTAAGACAGAATGGTACTGACACAAAAACAGACGTTTGGATCAATGGAACAGAATAGAAAACCCAGAAATGGACCCTCAACCATCTGGTCAACTAATCTTTGACGAATCAGGAAAGAGTATCCACAGAAGGAAAAGACACAGTCTCTTCAACAAATGGCATTGGGGGAACAGGAGGGCAACACACAGAAGAATGAATCTGGGCCGCTTTCTTACACCATCACAGAAACAAGCTCAGCATGGGTCCAAAAGACCTGGATGTGAGGCAGGAAACCATCAAAATCCTAGAAGCAACTGCTTTGACCTTGGCTGTAGCAACTTCTTACTACACACATCACCAGAGGCAAGGGAAAACAAAACAAAACAACAAAACAAAAACAGCAAAAATGAACTATTGGGACTTCAAGAAGATAAAAACCTTCTGAACAGCAAAGGAAACAAAAAACAAAACTAAAATGTAGCTTATGGAATGGGAAAAGATATTTGCAAACATATTTGATAGCGGGTGAGTATCCAAAATCCGTAAGGAAGTTATCAAACTCAATATCCCCAAAATAAACAATCCAGTTAAGAAATAGGCAGAAGACGTGAATAGACACCTTTTCAAAGAAGACATCCAGACATCCTAATAGACACTTGAAAAGGTGCTCCCCATCACTCATCATCAGGGAAATACCAATGAAAACCACAGTGGGATACCTCCTCACACCTGTCAGAATGTCTCAAATTAATGACAGGGGAAACAATAGTTGTTGGGGAGGATGCTGACAAATGGGAGCCCTCTTGCACTGTTGGTGGGAATGCAAACTGGTGCATCCATTCTAGAGAACAGCATGGAGGTTCCTCCAAAAGATAAAAATAGAATTACCCTATGACCCACCAACTGAACTGCTAGGTATTTATTTATTCAAAGGATACGAAAACACAGATTTGCAGGGGAACACTCACCTCATTGTTTATGGCTGCATTATTAACAGTAGCCAAACTATGGAAAGAGGCCAAATATCCACTGGTGGAAGAACGGATACACACAATGGAATATTACTCAGCCATCAAAAATATTGAAACCTTCCCATTTGCAATGATGTGGAAGGGGCTGGAATGCATTATGCGGAGGGAAATAAGTTAGTGAGAGAAAGGGAAATACTGTAAGATCTCCCTCAATTTAAGGGATTTAAGAAAGAAAGAGAACAAATGAACATATGGGAAGGAGGAAAAAGAAAAGAAGGAGAGAGGAAAGCAAATCACAAGAGACTCTTAATGATGGAGAACAAACTGAGTGTTCACACAGGAGGGGGTGGGTTGGATGGGTGGCGGGCACTGAGGAGGGTGCTTGTGATAAGCACTCGGTGTTCTAGGTAAGTAATGAATCACCGAATTCTACTCCAGAAACCAGTATTGCAGTGTATTTTCACCAACTAAAATTTAAATTTAAAAAAAAGAAGAAGGGGAAAAAATACATAAGGAACATATAAAGCTCAACAGTCCAATAATGAGTTATCCAATTTAAAATGGGGCAGAATTATGAATAAACATTTTACCAAAGGGCTAGCTCATTCTTGAGAGATAGTGAAACAGTTCAAGTTTGAGCACACCTTTCAAATGCAAACCAACTAAATCCAGAGCCCACTTTCCAAGTGTTTCTTGCACTCTCAGTCACTTTACCCTGACCTAAATATGTCAAGTCCAGGTGCCAGGTAACTAGCAGAAGGCCCTAGAAATTATCTAAATCAGGCAAAGGAAACTTGCTTACAGTTTCACAGGTGCTTTTCCACAGGAACACTGGAAAGGCTCCTGTCCACATTTTCTCCTCTCACCTCCTCCTGATCCTGGTGCATCCCCAGAGAGGCAACTGTCTTCTTCCCATCTCCCTGCACTATGGTGTGGCCCCTTCTTTTGGGATAGGCAAATGTAAGAAATCTGCTTCAATGTCAATTATTTCCTAATCTGTTGGCCTCACCATACCAATAAATAAATAATTAGATAATAATAAAGCCTATGTTTTAAAACACAAATATCCAGAATGGATATATCTGTGGGCATACTGGTGTTTGCCATGGGAAAATTGGTGTTTTCCAAGGGCTGAGAAGAGGTGGAATAGGGAGTGCCTGGCTTATGGGCAGAGAGTTTACATTTGTGGTGATGAAAATGTTTTTGAACTAGATTTGGGTGGTATAGGTATAACACCATAAATCCCTCTGAGCTGTGTGGTTTAAAACGTTAATTTTATGTTATGTGAATTTTCCATAAAACAAGGAAAAGATAGAGGCGAATAGGTAACTTGAGTTCAATTCAAGGTTTGCGTATCTTGCAACCTGCAAATACACACCGCTTTCACTTCCATTTCCACCTTTGGATTATAACATCGTGTACTTTGAAAACATAAAATTCTCAATGCATACTCCCTTAGATGTATGTAATTTCCCTTACTGATAAAATGAGACAATTAGGGGATTGGAAAGAAAATAGTAAAAATCTATTTATTTTTGGTCAAGATTTGGGACATAGACCTACCCAGTCACTTTTAAGTATGTATGTAAAACATATTTTTAAAACTATTTCTGTAAAGTCAGTCAAGAACTGCTTGAGAAAAGTATAAAAGTCATTCTTGCATATTTTGCAAATGTTCCCAAGAAGTGTAGAAAATTTGGACTTGAACTGATTCACTCATAGGTGGTACCCTGCTACTGGTATTTCAAGACAACTCATGTTGGTTTTGGTTAAACAACTTCTTCCTTAATATTGGAAATGTTATAAGACATATCAGTAGCTCATTTGAAAGTGCTAGAGACTCAAAGGATAATGACTGCCATGCCATCCCACTGTATTTCCTGCTTTTTTGCATGTGATAAATGAAGCTTTTATTATATGTTTATTCAAAGTATTTGAATGTACTGAGCAGTCCCCAAATCTCCAATGATCATTTCAATGAGCGCAACGTAGTCCAAACACCAAGAAACATCTCTTTGATGTTTCACACGTCATCAGGCCAAACACAAAGAAACATCACTTTGATTCTAAGATCCTCCAAACCCCCACCCCTACCCCCCAGGTGCAATATTCTAATGCCTCCTCTTCATTGCACATATTTTCAGCTCAGAGAGAGATCAAATAAATTCATGAGTAAATTTGAGGCTTTAGTCAGATGAGGATTTTTTCCCCCAGATCAAATAATGTGCTCAATTCTGTATGACTAGCTTTTTAGTTTTTAGGGTTTTTGTTTGTTTGCTTGCTTGTTTTTTGTTCATTGATTGGTATGTTTCAGTGCTGGAAATTAAATATGGATATTTAAGGCTTTGAGGGGAATTTATCCACTAGTTTCATTTAGTATTTTTCCCCCAAACCTTTACATTTTAATGGAAAGGCAGGCCAGTATTTTCAAAAATTATTCACATGAGTGTACTTCCACATACCCACTCAGCCTCTTCTGACCTGCTTTTATTTCAGTTATTCATAAAATGTTTCCACAAAACATTTTCAAGCATCTGTTGGAAGGACTCATCCCCTGAAGAGGTTATCAACTAAATCCCTTAGAAACAGTTCATCATTAGAGAATTCAGCATCATTTTAAAGTCTTGATGATTTCCTCTAGTATCCTTCAGGCCTATGTATGACAAAGCACCCACATTAGTTGAGAAACACGGTAATATGGTAATAATAATGAAAACAGGAGAGCAGAAGCTATATCAATATCTGTGCCATTATTAGATGAGTATGGAGATGTCTCATGACATGATGTAACAAAACTATGGTGGATAAAACTATCATATTGAACTATTGACTCCTGTTAAAACGGAAAATATTCTTGTAAGCTCTTGCTTTTCTAGAAGTATGTGGTACATACGCATCTAAATATTCAAATATTTTTACTATGTTATATGTACCACTAGTAAATTTTTTTGTTTCCAAGGTAATCACTTGGGGAAAAATTATTTTTAGGTTACCATTTTGCCACATGCACATGATATTACCTTAGAGACTGAGCAAATAACTGAAGACTCCCAGAGGCTCCAACTAAAATCGCATATCTTGGCATTGTATCCTCCATAAATCAACTCTTAATAAAACAACAAATATCATATCTTGCTGTCTACTCTTGATGTTTATTAAAGATTCTTAAAGTTAGTTTTTGCGCATCAGTTTTTCCCTTGGGGCGTGCTGTTTCACCATTTGGTGAGAAGGTGGTTCAGGCTGAGTCATCTATCCCATAGCACTCTTCATATGGATAACTGTCATATTTCAGGATGGATGATAGTACCCTTCACCTTTGTCACTAAGTGCCAATATTTTGCTATGTGCCATTCTCTTATCTCTGTGTCTATAATACACACTTATAAATACACACTTATAAATACACACATGCGAAACTTTTAGACAGCTGCAAATATGAAATCTCACTCTTAAGTACTTCAGTCTACATCCTTGAAGAAAGACACTTCCACACACTCCAGTGCTGTTTCCATTCCTAATACAATTAAGTATCACTGTCCAGTATACCTAATATATCATCACGTTCTACTCGCCCTATTGGTGAAAAAGTATGTCCTAAATAGTATAAGATGGCCACATATGACACTTGACAGACTTGATGATAGTAGTTTACGAGACACATATGTTCACAGACAAATGGGAGGGGCTATCAAATGCCATGTGAGGGCACATTGGGGATGGTACTCAGGAGCACAGTGAATCAACCGGCAGGGTTTGGATGGCACTTGGTTTTGTGGTGTCAAGTGATACCTGATTCCTCAAAGAGGATGTGATTAGTTTGTTTGAATAATTTCATGGTCTGGCAATGATGGGAAATCTGTTAGGTTGACCAAATGACATTAAGCTGCTTTGGCTGACAGAGGAACTACCTAGGCAAGGAGGCTTTGTACTGTGTGGGGGTCATATCCAGCAAGAACACAGGAACTCATGCTAGGCGCTGGAGCCCTCAGAGGCTCCAAGATGTCATGGCAGCACTTTAAATTTAATACAACATTGAGGTGCCAGAATTTAATGTGAGAAACGTGGCATAGTACCACAATGAATATTCATGTATGTTTTTCTTTGAATGTCAATTTTTCCCAATACTTTTGAATATCTATGTAGGAATTAAGTACCAGACCCTCATGGTAACTCCAGGATTACTTGTTGAAGAACATCCAAGCTGTTTGACAAGGAACATCCCCCTGTACTTTCCCACAGTAATGTTTAAGCATTCTACCACATTCTCTACAACCTCATCAACACTTGTTATTTTCTGATTTTTAAAACTGTCATTCTAGTGGTCGGAAGGGATATTGCAGTATACTTTTAAGTGTTCTTCAGCAGGTTGATCTCTAGCTTCCAAGTGTTTGATTTCCTTCCAAACTTTTTCTTGTGGTTGAGTTCCAGTTTCAAAGCACTGTGGTCTAAGTAGGGGCAGGGAATAATCTCAGTCTTTTGGTATCAATTGAGCCCTGATTTGTGACTCAGTATGTAGTCTATTCTGGAGAAAGTTCCATGTGCACTCGAGAAGAATGAGCATTCTGTTGTTTTAGGATGGAATGTTCTGTATATATCTATGAGGTCCATCTTGTCCAGTGTGTCACTGAATGCTCTTGTTTCCTTATTGATTTTCTGTTTGGATGATCTGTCTGTTACTGAGAGCAGTGTGTTAAGATCCCCTACAGCTAATATACTCATATCAATATGACTCTTCATTTTAATTAACAAAAAGGCTTATGTATTTGGCTGCTCCCATATTGGGGGCATAAATATTTACAATTGTTAGAACTTCTTGGTGGATAGACCCTTTCAGAATGAGGCAGTGTCCTTCTGTATCTCTGAATACAGTCTTTAGCTTAAAATCTGACTTATCTGATACGAGAATCACTACCTCACCTTTCTTTTGAGGCCCGTTGGTATGAATGATGGTTCTCCATCCTGTCCCTTTCAGTCTGGTTGTATCTTTTATCTTTAGGTTCCAAATGCTCCTCTTGTAGACAGCATGTGGACGGGTCCTGTTGTTTTATCCAATTTGCAACCCTGTGTCGTTTTATGGGAGCATTTAGTCTGTTCACGTTGAGGGTGATTGTTGACAGATATGTTTTTCTTGACATCATGTTGCCTCTGAAGTCCTTGTTTATATAGATTGTCTCCATAAATTTCTGTTCTATGTCACACTTGGGTTCCTTCTTCTTTTATAAAGCACCCCCCACTTAATATTTCTGCAGTGCCAGCTTGGTGGTCATGTATTCTTTTAAATCTTGGATTCTTTTAAATCCTGTCTTGGAAGCTGTTTAGCCCCCCTTCCATTTTGAATGTCAGTCTTGCTGGATAAAGTATTCTCAGCTGCAAGTTCTTCTCATTTAGTGCCCTGAATATGTCTTGCCAGCCCTTTCTGGCTTGCCAGGTTTCTGTGGACAGGTCTGATGTTATTCTGATGGACTTCCTCTGTACATAAAGAATCTCTTTCTCCCTAGCTGCCTCAGAAGCTCTTGTCTAAAATCATGATTTGTAAATTTCCCAAGCAAGTGTCTGGAGATCTTTCTAGATTCTTTGATCTTGGTGGGTGTCCTTTCTGCCTCTAGAACATGAACGCTTGTTCCATTCCCCATACTGGGGACATTTTCATCCAGAATTTGTTCAAGTATATCTTCTAGTCTTCTCTCTTTCTCCACCCCCTCAGGGATCCCAATCATTCTGATGTTGGAATGTTTCACGGCATCATTTATTTCCCTAATTCTGTTTTCATGGCTTCTAAGCTGTTTGTTCTATGCCTCCTCCTGATCCTTTTTCTCTATGAGTTTGTCCTCTGGATCACTAATTCTATTTTCTGCCTCAGTTACTCTGCTGTTAGAGAGTATTTAGATTAGATTGGATCTCATTGATAGCATTTTTAACTACTGCCAGGTGGCTCTCACTTCCATCCTTTGAGATTCTATGTTTTCCCTGATTATTTTCTCCAACCTAGCCATTGCCTGGAGAACTGTTACCCTGAATTCCCTTCCATATCCAATGGTTCTGTGGGAGAGGGTAGTCTTTGAATTCTTCCTCTGTTGGGTATTCCTCCTCCTAGTCATTTTGGTGAGAAGTCATTGAGGAGATGTCTGGCTGAATATATCAACCACGATCCATGGAAGGTGCACCCTGGAAAGTTTTGGAGTGATCAGAAGTCACCACTAAAAAGAAACAAAAAAAAAAAAAAAAAAAAAAAGAAAAAGAAAGAGAGAGAAGGAGAAAAAAAAAGAGAGAAGCCAGGCCAAATGGTCCCTCAAGGTAAGTTCTTTGAGGTATATGACCAAAAACAGACAAACAAAAAGACTGACAAAAGTAAATGACAAGGAAAAAAGAAAAAAGAAAAAGAAAAAGAAGAACCCAGCCAAAATGAACCCCAAGAATAAGATTTATATAATACCAGAACAAAAAGAAATACACAGAAACATTGACAGGAAAAAGATGGGAGGGTGGTTACAAATCCTCAAGGTGGGTGAGGAAGGTTACTTTGGTTCTCCCTGGGTGTATCTTGATATCTTTATTAAAGGACTCAACTTTCAAGAGATAAAGGGAAATTAAAATTGGTTTCTTTTTTAAATTTATCTACTTTTTATTTATTTTCGGCATAACAGTATTCATTATTTTTTCACCACACCCAGTGCTCCATGCAATCCGTGTCCTCTCTAATACCCACCACCTGGTTCCCCCAACCTCCCACCTCCCGCCCCTTCAAAACCCTCAGATTGTTTTTCAGAGTCCATAGTCTCTCATGATTCACCTCCCCTTCCAATTTACCCAAACTCCCTTCTCCTCTCTGACTACCCATGTCCTCCATGCTATTTGTTACGCTCCACAAATAAGTGAAACCATATGATAATTGACTCTCTCTGCTTGACTGAGTGAAATCAGTCAAGCAGAGAGAGTCAATTATCATATGGTTT